>NW_027052056.1:0-26628 GCF_036321145.2 Pelmatolapia mariae | reverse complement strand
AGTTTGTTATTTTAGTTTGTTATTTTGGGGATTTTATTTCATATTTTTATCCATGTTTTATTGATTTTCCTTAAAAACTCAAATTGGAGATTAATTCAAACTAAATTTGAATGAAAACACAGAAAACAAATTGGAATTAAAAATCTTTATTGGAAATCAGCCAAAGTCACGGACACGAAAAAGCACAACCTGTAAAAAAGAAATACTTACCTGTAGAAATCAAAATAATACTTACCTGAAAGGAAAGAACCTGTAAAAGAAATACTTACCTGGACAATTAAAAAACAATTATGAGGTAGAGGGACGTGAGGCTGCAGACCGTCGGGTGCGATGGCCCGTGCACGCTCTGTTCCTCCTGGAGTGCGTACAGGGACTCGATTGCTGTGACCCTGCCCACTCTGAGAGGGACAGCTTCTTTTTCTCACTCCTAACCAGCCAGCGCCTCGATCCGGTTGGTCTTTGGGTCTCACTCCTAGCTAAGCTAAATCTAGCATCTATGCCCTACCCAAATCATAACCCTAACCAATTTGTTTATCTAAAATTGATTGAATCCTAATTGGAAATTAGCCCTATTTTGCCTACCCCCTGATCTAATCTGGCCCTAACAATTTTACAATTTTGGAAAGTCCCACTCCTACTTCATTTTTGGAAATTAAATCTTAAACCTTAACCCAGTACAAGATCTGAAGCCCAAGTAATCCTAACCCTAGCTGAAACCTAAAGCCTAACCCAAAGTCACATCGCCTTTCTAAATTGTTTACTCCCCAAGTAGGGTTGAGTCCTCCCCAAGCAGGGTCGAGAGTTATAGAAAAAGCCAAGTCGGCATGAATAGGAACCTAAAAATTGGAAGAGAAAGAGACAGATGTAGGCCAAAAGGAAGGGTAAAGGGCAGAGGTCAAGAGAAGGGAAGAAAAGGATGATGAAAAGGGAAAAGTCAAAGGGAAAAGAGGAAAAGACTGAAAATGAAGAGAGGAAGAAGAGAGGGAAAGATTAGAGCCAAAAAGTCTGGCAGAATTGGAAAAAAGCAAAAAGCTGAAAAGAATTTTAAAAGAAAGCCAAAAAAAAGCCAAAGGAGGCGGGATCAGAGGAGAGAGTATAAATAGGAGGCTCAAACACAGAGCTCTTCAGTATGCCCTCGCCTGAAGAAGAAGCAGCAACACCTTCGAAACGTCGCGACAGGGGCATACTCATTTAATTTTTCATCTTTGTGTTAGTTTGTTATTTTAGTTTGTTATTTTGGGGATTTTATTTCATATTTTTATCCATGTTTTATTGATTTTCCTTAAAAACTCAAATTGGAGATTAATTCAAACTAAATTTGAATGAAAACACAGAAAACAAATTGGAATTAAAAATCTTTATTGGAAATCAGCCAAAGTCACGGACACGAAAAAGCACAACCTGTAAAAAAGAAATACTTACCTGTAGAAATCAAAATAATACTTACCTGAAAGGAAAGAACCTGTAAAAGAAATACTTACCTGGACAATTAAAAAACAATTATGAGGTAGAGGGACGTGAGGCTGCAGACCGTCGGGTGCGATGGCCCGTGCACGCTCTGTTCCTCCTGGAGTGCGTACAGGGACTCGATTGCTGTGACCCTGCCCACTCTGAGAGGGACAGCTTCTTTTTCTCACTCCTAACCAGCCAGCGCCTCGATCCGGTTGGTCTTTGGGTCTCACTCCTAGCTAAGCTAAATCTAGCATCTATGCCCTACCCAAATCATAACCCTAACCAATTTGTTTATCTAAAATTGATTGAATCCTAATTGGAAATTAGCCCTATTTTGCCTACCCCCTGATCTAATCTGGCCCTAACAATTTTACAATTTTGGAAAGTCCCACTCCTACTTCATTTTTGGAAATTAAATCTTAAACCTTAACCCAGTACAAGATCTGAAGCCCAAGTAATCCTAACCCTAGCTGAAACCTAAAGCCTAACCCAAAGTCACATCGCCTTTCTAAATTGTTTACTCCCCAAGTAGGGTTGAGTCCTCCCCAAGCAGGGTCGAGAGTTATAGAAAAAGCCAAGTCGGCATGAATAGGAACCTAAAAATTGGAAGAGAAAGAGACAGATGTAGGCCAAAAGGAAGGGTAAAGGGCAGAGGTCAAGAGAAGGGAAGAAAAGGATGATGAAAAGGGAAAAGTCAAAGGGAAAAGAGGAAAAGACTGAAAATGAAGAGAGGAAGAAGAGAGGGAAAGATTAGAGCCAAAAAGTCTGGCAGAATTGGAAAAAAGCAAAAAGCTGAAAAGAATTTTAAAAGAAAGCCAAAAAAAAGCCAAAGGAGGCGGGATCAGAGGAGAGAGTATAAATAGGAGGCTCAAACACAGAGCTCTTCAGTATGCCCTCGCCTGAAGAAGAAGCAGCAACACCTTCGAAACGTCGCGACAGGGGCATACTCATTTAATTTTTCATCTTTGTGTTAGTTTGTTATTTTAGTTTGTTATTTTGGGGATTTTATTTCATATTTTTATCCATGTTTTATTGATTTTCCTTAAAAACTCAAATTGGAGATTAATTCAAACTAAATTTGAATGAAAACACAGAAAACAAATTGGAATTAAAAATCTTTATTGGAAATCAGCCAAAGTCACGGACACGAAAAAGCACAACCTGTAAAAAAGAAATACTTACCTGTAGAAATCAAAATAATACTTACCTGAAAGGAAAGAACCTGTAAAAGAAATACTTACCTGGACAATTAAAAAACAATTATGAGGTAGAGGGACGTGAGGCTGCAGACCGTCGGGTGCGATGGCCCGTGCACGCTCTGTTCCTCCTGGAGTGCGTACAGGGACTCGATTGCTGTGACCCTGCCCACTCTGAGAGGGACAGCTTCTTTTTCTCACTCCTAACCAGCCAGCGCCTCGATCCGGTTGGTCTTTGGGTCTCACTCCTAGCTAAGCTAAATCTAGCATCTATGCCCTACCCAAATCATAACCCTAACCAATTTGTTTATCTAAAATTGATTGAATCCTAATTGGAAATTAGCCCTATTTTGCCTACCCCCTGATCTAATCTGGCCCTAACAATTTTACAATTTTGGAAAGTCCCACTCCTACTTCATTTTTGGAAATTAAATCTTAAACCTTAACCCAGTACAAGATCTGAAGCCCAAGTAATCCTAACCCTAGCTGAAACCTAAAGCCTAACCCAAAGTCACATCGCCTTTCTAAATTGTTTACTCCCCAAGTAGGGTTGAGTCCTCCCCAAGCAGGGTCGAGAGTTATAGAAAAAGCCAAGTCGGCATGAATAGGAACCTAAAAATTGGAAGAGAAAGAGACAGATGTAGGCCAAAAGGAAGGGTAAAGGGCAGAGGTCAAGAGAAGGGAAGAAAAGGATGATGAAAAGGGAAAAGTCAAAGGGAAAAGAGGAAAAGACTGAAAATGAAGAGAGGAAGAAGAGAGGGAAAGATTAGAGCCAAAAAGTCTGGCAGAATTGGAAAAAAGCAAAAAGCTGAAAAGAATTTTAAAAGAAAGCCAAAAAAAAGCCAAAGGAGGCGGGATCAGAGGAGAGAGTATAAATAGGAGGCTCAAACACAGAGCTCTTCAGTATGCCCTCGCCTGAAGAAGAAGCAGCAACACCTTCGAAACGTCGCGACAGGGGCATACTCATTTAATTTTTCATCTTTGTGTTAGTTTGTTATTTTAGTTTGTTATTTTGGGGATTTTATTTCATATTTTTATCCATGTTTTATTGATTTTCCTTAAAAACTCAAATTGGAGATTAATTCAAACTAAATTTGAATGAAAACACAGAAAACAAATTGGAATTAAAAATCTTTATTGGAAATCAGCCAAAGTCACGGACACGAAAAAGCACAACCTGTAAAAAAGAAATACTTACCTGTAGAAATCAAAATAATACTTACCTGAAAGGAAAGAACCTGTAAAAGAAATACTTACCTGGACAATTAAAAAACAATTATGAGGTAGAGGGACGTGAGGCTGCAGACCGTCGGGTGCGATGGCCCGTGCACGCTCTGTTCCTCCTGGAGTGCGTACAGGGACTCGATTGCTGTGACCCTGCCCACTCTGAGAGGGACAGCTTCTTTTTCTCACTCCTAACCAGCCAGCGCCTCGATCCGGTTGGTCTTTGGGTCTCACTCCTAGCTAAGCTAAATCTAGCATCTATGCCCTACCCAAATCATAACCCTAACCAATTTGTTTATCTAAAATTGATTGAATCCTAATTGGAAATTAGCCCTATTTTGCCTACCCCCTGATCTAATCTGGCCCTAACAATTTTACAATTTTGGAAAGTCCCACTCCTACTTCATTTTTGGAAATTAAATCTTAAACCTTAACCCAGTACAAGATCTGAAGCCCAAGTAATCCTAACCCTAGCTGAAACCTAAAGCCTAACCCAAAGTCACATCGCCTTTCTAAATTGTTTACTCCCCAAGTAGGGTTGAGTCCTCCCCAAGCAGGGTCGAGAGTTATAGAAAAAGCCAAGTCGGCATGAATAGGAACCTAAAAATTGGAAGAGAAAGAGACAGATGTAGGCCAAAAGGAAGGGTAAAGGGCAGAGGTCAAGAGAAGGGAAGAAAAGGATGATGAAAAGGGAAAAGTCAAAGGGAAAAGAGGAAAAGACTGAAAATGAAGAGAGGAAGAAGAGAGGGAAAGATTAGAGCCAAAAAGTCTGGCAGAATTGGAAAAAAGCAAAAAGCTGAAAAGAATTTTAAAAGAAAGCCAAAAAAAAGCCAAAGGAGGCGGGATCAGAGGAGAGAGTATAAATAGGAGGCTCAAACACAGAGCTCTTCAGTATGCCCTCGCCTGAAGAAGAAGCAGCAACACCTTCGAAACGTCGCGACAGGGGCATACTCATTTAATTTTTCATCTTTGTGTTAGTTTGTTATTTTAGTTTGTTATTTTGGGGATTTTATTTCATATTTTTATCCATGTTTTATTGATTTTCCTTAAAAACTCAAATTGGAGATTAATTCAAACTAAATTTGAATGAAAACACAGAAAACAAATTGGAATTAAAAATCTTTATTGGAAATCAGCCAAAGTCACGGACACGAAAAAGCACAACCTGTAAAAAAGAAATACTTACCTGTAGAAATCAAAATAATACTTACCTGAAAGGAAAGAACCTGTAAAAGAAATACTTACCTGGACAATTAAAAAACAATTATGAGGTAGAGGGACGTGAGGCTGCAGACCGTCGGGTGCGATGGCCCGTGCACGCTCTGTTCCTCCTGGAGTGCGTACAGGGACTCGATTGCTGTGACCCTGCCCACTCTGAGAGGGACAGCTTCTTTTTCTCACTCCTAACCAGCCAGCGCCTCGATCCGGTTGGTCTTTGGGTCTCACTCCTAGCTAAGCTAAATCTAGCATCTATGCCCTACCCAAATCATAACCCTAACCAATTTGTTTATCTAAAATTGATTGAATCCTAATTGGAAATTAGCCCTATTTTGCCTACCCCCTGATCTAATCTGGCCCTAACAATTTTACAATTTTGGAAAGTCCCACTCCTACTTCATTTTTGGAAATTAAATCTTAAACCTTAACCCAGTACAAGATCTGAAGCCCAAGTAATCCTAACCCTAGCTGAAACCTAAAGCCTAACCCAAAGTCACATCGCCTTTCTAAATTGTTTACTCCCCAAGTAGGGTTGAGTCCTCCCCAAGCAGGGTCGAGAGTTATAGAAAAAGCCAAGTCGGCATGAATAGGAACCTAAAAATTGGAAGAGAAAGAGACAGATGTAGGCCAAAAGGAAGGGTAAAGGGCAGAGGTCAAGAGAAGGGAAGAAAAGGATGATGAAAAGGGAAAAGTCAAAGGGAAAAGAGGAAAAGACTGAAAATGAAGAGAGGAAGAAGAGAGGGAAAGATTAGAGCCAAAAAGTCTGGCAGAATTGGAAAAAAGCAAAAAGCTGAAAAGAATTTTAAAAGAAAGCCAAAAAAAAGCCAAAGGAGGCGGGATCAGAGGAGAGAGTATAAATAGGAGGCTCAAACACAGAGCTCTTCAGTATGCCCTCGCCTGAAGAAGAAGCAGCAACACCTTCGAAACGTCGCGACAGGGGCATACTCATTTAATTTTTCATCTTTGTGTTAGTTTGTTATTTTAGTTTGTTATTTTGGGGATTTTATTTCATATTTTTATCCATGTTTTATTGATTTTCCTTAAAAACTCAAATTGGAGATTAATTCAAACTAAATTTGAATGAAAACACAGAAAACAAATTGGAATTAAAAATCTTTATTGGAAATCAGCCAAAGTCACGGACACGAAAAAGCACAACCTGTAAAAAAGAAATACTTACCTGTAGAAATCAAAATAATACTTACCTGAAAGGAAAGAACCTGTAAAAGAAATACTTACCTGGACAATTAAAAAACAATTATGAGGTAGAGGGACGTGAGGCTGCAGACCGTCGGGTGCGATGGCCCGTGCACGCTCTGTTCCTCCTGGAGTGCGTACAGGGACTCGATTGCTGTGACCCTGCCCACTCTGAGAGGGACAGCTTCTTTTTCTCACTCCTAACCAGCCAGCGCCTCGATCCGGTTGGTCTTTGGGTCTCACTCCTAGCTAAGCTAAATCTAGCATCTATGCCCTACCCAAATCATAACCCTAACCAATTTGTTTATCTAAAATTGATTGAATCCTAATTGGAAATTAGCCCTATTTTGCCTACCCCCTGATCTAATCTGGCCCTAACAATTTTACAATTTTGGAAAGTCCCACTCCTACTTCATTTTTGGAAATTAAATCTTAAACCTTAACCCAGTACAAGATCTGAAGCCCAAGTAATCCTAACCCTAGCTGAAACCTAAAGCCTAACCCAAAGTCACATCGCCTTTCTAAATTGTTTACTCCCCAAGTAGGGTTGAGTCCTCCCCAAGCAGGGTCGAGAGTTATAGAAAAAGCCAAGTCGGCATGAATAGGAACCTAAAAATTGGAAGAGAAAGAGACAGATGTAGGCCAAAAGGAAGGGTAAAGGGCAGAGGTCAAGAGAAGGGAAGAAAAGGATGATGAAAAGGGAAAAGTCAAAGGGAAAAGAGGAAAAGACTGAAAATGAAGAGAGGAAGAAGAGAGGGAAAGATTAGAGCCAAAAAGTCTGGCAGAATTGGAAAAAAGCAAAAAGCTGAAAAGAATTTTAAAAGAAAGCCAAAAAAAAGCCAAAGGAGGCGGGATCAGAGGAGAGAGTATAAATAGGAGGCTCAAACACAGAGCTCTTCAGTATGCCCTCGCCTGAAGAAGAAGCAGCAACACCTTCGAAACGTCGCGACAGGGGCATACTCATTTAATTTTTCATCTTTGTGTTAGTTTGTTATTTTAGTTTGTTATTTTGGGGATTTTATTTCATATTTTTATCCATGTTTTATTGATTTTCCTTAAAAACTCAAATTGGAGATTAATTCAAACTAAATTTGAATGAAAACACAGAAAACAAATTGGAATTAAAAATCTTTATTGGAAATCAGCCAAAGTCACGGACACGAAAAAGCACAACCTGTAAAAAAGAAATACTTACCTGTAGAAATCAAAATAATACTTACCTGAAAGGAAAGAACCTGTAAAAGAAATACTTACCTGGACAATTAAAAAACAATTATGAGGTAGAGGGACGTGAGGCTGCAGACCGTCGGGTGCGATGGCCCGTGCACGCTCTGTTCCTCCTGGAGTGCGTACAGGGACTCGATTGCTGTGACCCTGCCCACTCTGAGAGGGACAGCTTCTTTTTCTCACTCCTAACCAGCCAGCGCCTCGATCCGGTTGGTCTTTGGGTCTCACTCCTAGCTAAGCTAAATCTAGCATCTATGCCCTACCCAAATCATAACCCTAACCAATTTGTTTATCTAAAATTGATTGAATCCTAATTGGAAATTAGCCCTATTTTGCCTACCCCCTGATCTAATCTGGCCCTAACAATTTTACAATTTTGGAAAGTCCCACTCCTACTTCATTTTTGGAAATTAAATCTTAAACCTTAACCCAGTACAAGATCTGAAGCCCAAGTAATCCTAACCCTAGCTGAAACCTAAAGCCTAACCCAAAGTCACATCGCCTTTCTAAATTGTTTACTCCCCAAGTAGGGTTGAGTCCTCCCCAAGCAGGGTCGAGAGTTATAGAAAAAGCCAAGTCGGCATGAATAGGAACCTAAAAATTGGAAGAGAAAGAGACAGATGTAGGCCAAAAGGAAGGGTAAAGGGCAGAGGTCAAGAGAAGGGAAGAAAAGGATGATGAAAAGGGAAAAGTCAAAGGGAAAAGAGGAAAAGACTGAAAATGAAGAGAGGAAGAAGAGAGGGAAAGATTAGAGCCAAAAAGTCTGGCAGAATTGGAAAAAAGCAAAAAGCTGAAAAGAATTTTAAAAGAAAGCCAAAAAAAAGCCAAAGGAGGCGGGATCAGAGGAGAGAGTATAAATAGGAGGCTCAAACACAGAGCTCTTCAGTATGCCCTCGCCTGAAGAAGAAGCAGCAACACCTTCGAAACGTCGCGACAGGGGCATACTCATTTAATTTTTCATCTTTGTGTTAGTTTGTTATTTTAGTTTGTTATTTTGGGGATTTTATTTCATATTTTTATCCATGTTTTATTGATTTTCCTTAAAAACTCAAATTGGAGATTAATTCAAACTAAATTTGAATGAAAACACAGAAAACAAATTGGAATTAAAAATCTTTATTGGAAATCAGCCAAAGTCACGGACACGAAAAAGCACAACCTGTAAAAAAGAAATACTTACCTGTAGAAATCAAAATAATACTTACCTGAAAGGAAAGAACCTGTAAAAGAAATACTTACCTGGACAATTAAAAAACAATTATGAGGTAGAGGGACGTGAGGCTGCAGACCGTCGGGTGCGATGGCCCGTGCACGCTCTGTTCCTCCTGGAGTGCGTACAGGGACTCGATTGCTGTGACCCTGCCCACTCTGAGAGGGACAGCTTCTTTTTCTCACTCCTAACCAGCCAGCGCCTCGATCCGGTTGGTCTTTGGGTCTCACTCCTAGCTAAGCTAAATCTAGCATCTATGCCCTACCCAAATCATAACCCTAACCAATTTGTTTATCTAAAATTGATTGAATCCTAATTGGAAATTAGCCCTATTTTGCCTACCCCCTGATCTAATCTGGCCCTAACAATTTTACAATTTTGGAAAGTCCCACTCCTACTTCATTTTTGGAAATTAAATCTTAAACCTTAACCCAGTACAAGATCTGAAGCCCAAGTAATCCTAACCCTAGCTGAAACCTAAAGCCTAACCCAAAGTCACATCGCCTTTCTAAATTGTTTACTCCCCAAGTAGGGTTGAGTCCTCCCCAAGCAGGGTCGAGAGTTAAGTCGGCATGAATAGGAACCTAAAAATTGGAAGAGAAAGAGACAGATGTAGGCCAAAAGGAAGGGTAAAGGGCAGAGGTCAAGAGAAGGGAAGAAAAGGATGATGAAAAGGGAAAGATGAAAAGGGAAAAGTCAAAGGGAAAAGAGGAAAAGACTGAAAATGAAGAGAGGAAGAAGAGAGGGAAAGATTAGAGCCAAAAAGTCTGGCAGAATTGGAAAAAAGCAAAAAGCTGAAAAGAATTTTAAAAGAAAGCCAAAAAAAAGCCAAAGGAGGCGGGATCAGAGGAGAGAGTATAAATAGGAGGCTCAAACACAGAGCTCTTCAGTATGCCCTCGCCTGAAGAAGAAGCAGCAACACCTTCGAAACGTCGCGACAGGGGCATACTCATTTAATTTTTCATCTTTGTGTTAGTTTGTTATTTTAGTTTGTTATTTTGGGGATTTTATTTCATATTTTTATCCATGTTTTATTGATTTTCCTTAAAAACTCAAATTGGAGATTAATTCAAACTAAATTTGAATGAAAACACAGAAAACAAATTGGAATTAAAAATCTTTATTGGAAATCAGCCAAAGTCACGGACACGAAAAAGCACAACCTGTAAAAAAGAAATACTTACCTGTAGAAATCAAAATAATACTTACCTGAAAGGAAAGAACCTGTAAAAGAAATACTTACCTGGACAATTAAAAAACAATTATGAGGTAGAGGGACGTGAGGCTGCAGACCGTCGGGTGCGATGGCCCGTGCACGCTCTGTTCCTCCTGGAGTGCGTACAGGGACTCGATTGCTGTGACCCTGCCCACTCTGAGAGGGACAGCTTCTTTTTCTCACTCCTAACCAGCCAGCGCCTCGATCCGGTTGGTCTTTGGGTCTCACTCCTAGCTAAGCTAAATCTAGCATCTATGCCCTACCCAAATCATAACCCTAACCAATTTGTTTATCTAAAATTGATTGAATCCTAATTGGAAATTAGCCCTATTTTGCCTACCCCCTGATCTAATCTGGCCCTAACAATTTTACAATTTTGGAAAGTCCCACTCCTACTTCATTTTTGGAAATTAAATCTTAAACCTTAACCCAGTACAAGATCTGAAGCCCAAGTAATCCTAACCCTAGCTGAAACCTAAAGCCTAACCCAAAGTCACATCGCCTTTCTAAATTGTTTACTCCCCAAGTAGGGTTGAGTCCTCCCCAAGCAGGGTCGAGAGTTATAGAAAAAGCCAAGTCGGCATGAATAGGAACCTAAAAATTGGAAGAGAAAGAGACAGATGTAGGCCAAAAGGAAGGGTAAAGGGCAGAGGTCAAGAGAAGGGAAGAAAAGGATGATGAAAAGGGAAAAGTCAAAGGGAAAAGAGGAAAAGACTGAAAATGAAGAGAGGAAGAAGAGAGGGAAAGATTAGAGCCAAAAAGTCTGGCAGAATTGGAAAAAAGCAAAAAGCTGAAAAGAATTTTAAAAGAAAGCCAAAAAAAAGCCAAAGGAGGCGGGATCAGAGGAGAGAGTATAAATAGGAGGCTCAAACACAGAGCTCTTCAGTATGCCCTCGCCTGAAGAAGAAGCAGCAACACCTTCGAAACGTCGCGACAGGGGCATACTCATTTAATTTTTCATCTTTGTGTTAGTTTGTTATTTTAGTTTGTTATTTTGGGGATTTTATTTCATATTTTTATCCATGTTTTATTGATTTTCCTTAAAAACTCAAATTGGAGATTAATTCAAACTAAATTTGAATGAAAACACAGAAAACAAATTGGAATTAAAAATCTTTATTGGAAATCAGCCAAAGTCACGGACACGAAAAAGCACAACCTGTAAAAAAGAAATACTTACCTGTAGAAATCAAAATAATACTTACCTGAAAGGAAAGAACCTGTAAAAGAAATACTTACCTGGACAATTAAAAAACAATTATGAGGTAGAGGGACGTGAGGCTGCAGACCGTCGGGTGCGATGGCCCGTGCACGCTCTGTTCCTCCTGGAGTGCGTACAGGGACTCGATTGCTGTGACCCTGCCCACTCTGAGAGGGACAGCTTCTTTTTCTCACTCCTAACCAGCCAGCGCCTCGATCCGGTTGGTCTTTGGGTCTCACTCCTAGCTAAGCTAAATCTAGCATCTATGCCCTACCCAAATCATAACCCTAACCAATTTGTTTATCTAAAATTGATTGAATCCTAATTGGAAATTAGCCCTATTTTGCCTACCCCCTGATCTAATCTGGCCCTAACAATTTTACAATTTTGGAAAGTCCCACTCCTACTTCATTTTTGGAAATTAAATCTTAAACCTTAACCCAGTACAAGATCTGAAGCCCAAGTAATCCTAACCCTAGCTGAAACCTAAAGCCTAACCCAAAGTCACATCGCCTTTCTAAATTGTTTACTCCCCAAGTAGGGTTGAGTCCTCCCCAAGCAGGGTCGAGAGTTATAGAAAAAGCCAAGTCGGCATGAATAGGAACCTAAAAATTGGAAGAGAAAGAGACAGATGTAGGCCAAAAGGAAGGGTAAAGGGCAGAGGTCAAGAGAAGGGAAGAAAAGGATGATGAAAAGGGAAAAGTCAAAGGGAAAAGAGGAAAAGACTGAAAATGAAGAGAGGAAGAAGAGAGGGAAAGATTAGAGCCAAAAAGTCTGGCAGAATTGGAAAAAAGCAAAAAGCTGAAAAGAATTTTAAAAGAAAGCCAAAAAAAAGCCAAAGGAGGCGGGATCAGAGGAGAGAGTATAAATAGGAGGCTCAAACACAGAGCTCTTCAGTATGCCCTCGCCTGAAGAAGAAGCAGCAACACCTTCGAAACGTCGCGACAGGGGCATACTCATTTAATTTTTCATCTTTGTGTTAGTTTGTTATTTTAGTTTGTTATTTTGGGGATTTTATTTCATATTTTTATCCATGTTTTATTGATTTTCCTTAAAAACTCAAATTGGAGATTAATTCAAACTAAATTTGAATGAAAACACAGAAAACAAATTGGAATTAAAAATCTTTATTGGAAATCAGCCAAAGTCACGGACACGAAAAAGCACAACCTGTAAAAAAGAAATACTTACCTGTAGAAATCAAAATAATACTTACCTGAAAGGAAAGAACCTGTAAAAGAAATACTTACCTGGACAATTAAAAAACAATTATGAGGTAGAGGGACGTGAGGCTGCAGACCGTCGGGTGCGATGGCCCGTGCACGCTCTGTTCCTCCTGGAGTGCGTACAGGGACTCGATTGCTGTGACCCTGCCCACTCTGAGAGGGACAGCTTCTTTTTCTCACTCCTAACCAGCCAGCGCCTCGATCCGGTTGGTCTTTGGGTCTCACTCCTAGCTAAGCTAAATCTAGCATCTATGCCCTACCCAAATCATAACCCTAACCAATTTGTTTATCTAAAATTGATTGAATCCTAATTGGAAATTAGCCCTATTTTGCCTACCCCCTGATCTAATCTGGCCCTAACAATTTTACAATTTTGGAAAGTCCCACTCCTACTTCATTTTTGGAAATTAAATCTTAAACCTTAACCCAGTACAAGATCTGAAGCCCAAGTAATCCTAACCCTAGCTGAAACCTAAAGCCTAACCCAAAGTCACATCGCCTTTCTAAATTGTTTACTCCCCAAGTAGGGTTGAGTCCTCCCCAAGCAGGGTCGAGAGTTATAGAAAAAGCCAAGTCGGCATGAATAGGAACCTAAAAATTGGAAGAGAAAGAGACAGATGTAGGCCAAAAGGAAGGGTAAAGGGCAGAGGTCAAGAGAAGGGAAGAAAAGGATGATGAAAAGGGAAAAGTCAAAGGGAAAAGAGGAAAAGACTGAAAATGAAGAGAGGAAGAAGAGAGGGAAAGATTAGAGCCAAAAAGTCTGGCAGAATTGGAAAAAAGCAAAAAGCTGAAAAGAATTTTAAAAGAAAGCCAAAAAAAAGCCAAAGGAGGCGGGATCAGAGGAGAGAGTATAAATAGGAGGCTCAAACACAGAGCTCTTCAGTATGCCCTCGCCTGAAGAAGAAGCAGCAACACCTTCGAAACGTCGCGACAGGGGCATACTCATTTAATTTTTCATCTTTGTGTTAGTTTGTTATTTTAGTTTGTTATTTTGGGGATTTTATTTCATATTTTTATCCATGTTTTATTGATTTTCCTTAAAAACTCAAATTGGAGATTAATTCAAACTAAATTTGAATGAAAACACAGAAAACAAATTGGAATTAAAAATCTTTATTGGAAATCAGCCAAAGTCACGGACACGAAAAAGCACAACCTGTAAAAAAGAAATACTTACCTGTAGAAATCAAAATAATACTTACCTGAAAGGAAAGAACCTGTAAAAGAAATACTTACCTGGACAATTAAAAAACAATTATGAGGTAGAGGGACGTGAGGCTGCAGACCGTCGGGTGCGATGGCCCGTGCACGCTCTGTTCCTCCTGGAGTGCGTACAGGGACTCGATTGCTGTGACCCTGCCCACTCTGAGAGGGACAGCTTCTTTTTCTCACTCCTAACCAGCCAGCGCCTCGATCCGGTTGGTCTTTGGGTCTCACTCCTAGCTAAGCTAAATCTAGCATCTATGCCCTACCCAAATCATAACCCTAACCAATTTGTTTATCTAAAATTGATTGAATCCTAATTGGAAATTAGCCCTATTTTGCCTACCCCCTGATCTAATCTGGCCCTAACAATTTTACAATTTTGGAAAGTCCCACTCCTACTTCATTTTTGGAAATTAAATCTTAAACCTTAACCCAGTACAAGATCTGAAGCCCAAGTAATCCTAACCCTAGCTGAAACCTAAAGCCTAACCCAAAGTCACATCGCCTTTCTAAATTGTTTACTCCCCAAGTAGGGTTGAGTCCTCCCCAAGCAGGGTCGAGAGTTATAGAAAAAGCCAAGTCGGCATGAATAGGAACCTAAAAATTGGAAGAGAAAGAGACAGATGTAGGCCAAAAGGAAGGGTAAAGGGCAGAGGTCAAGAGAAGGGAAGAAAAGGATGATGAAAAGGGAAAAGTCAAAGGGAAAAGAGGAAAAGACTGAAAATGAAGAGAGGAAGAAGAGAGGGAAAGATTAGAGCCAAAAAGTCTGGCAGAATTGGAAAAAAGCAAAAAGCTGAAAAGAATTTTAAAAGAAAGCCAAAAAAAAGCCAAAGGAGGCGGGATCAGAGGAGAGAGTATAAATAGGAGGCTCAAACACAGAGCTCTTCAGTATGCCCTCGCCTGAAGAAGAAGCAGCAACACCTTCGAAACGTCGCGACAGGGGCATACTCATTTAATTTTTCATCTTTGTGTTAGTTTGTTATTTTAGTTTGTTATTTTGGGGATTTTATTTCATATTTTTATCCATGTTTTATTGATTTTCCTTAAAAACTCAAATTGGAGATTAATTCAAACTAAATTTGAATGAAAACACAGAAAACAAATTGGAATTAAAAATCTTTATTGGAAATCAGCCAAAGTCACGGACACGAAAAAGCACAACCTGTAAAAAAGAAATACTTACCTGTAGAAATCAAAATAATACTTACCTGAAAGGAAAGAACCTGTAAAAGAAATACTTACCTGGACAATTAAAAAACAATTATGAGGTAGAGGGACGTGAGGCTGCAGACCGTCGGGTGCGATGGCCCGTGCACGCTCTGTTCCTCCTGGAGTGCGTACAGGGACTCGATTGCTGTGACCCTGCCCACTCTGAGAGGGACAGCTTCTTTTTCTCACTCCTAACCAGCCAGCGCCTCGATCCGGTTGGTCTTTGGGTCTCACTCCTAGCTAAGCTAAATCTAGCATCTATGCCCTACCCAAATCATAACCCTAACCAATTTGTTTATCTAAAATTGATTGAATCCTAATTGGAAATTAGCCCTATTTTGCCTACCCCCTGATCTAATCTGGCCCTAACAATTTTACAATTTTGGAAAGTCCCACTCCTACTTCATTTTTGGAAATTAAATCTTAAACCTTAACCCAGTACAAGATCTGAAGCCCAAGTAATCCTAACCCTAGCTGAAACCTAAAGCCTAACCCAAAGTCACATCGCCTTTCTAAATTGTTTACTCCCCAAGTAGGGTTGAGTCCTCCCCAAGCAGGGTCGAGAGTTATAGAAAAAGCCAAGTCGGCATGAATAGGAACCTAAAAATTGGAAGAGAAAGAGACAGATGTAGGCCAAAAGGAAGGGTAAAGGGCAGAGGTCAAGAGAAGGGAAGAAGGATGATGAAAAGGGAAAAGTCAAAGGGAAAAGAGGAAAAGACTGAAAATGAAGAGAGGAAGAAGAGAGGGAAAGATTAGAGCCAAAAAGTCTGGCAGAATTGGAAAAAAGCAAAAAGCTGAAAAGAATTTTAAAAGAAAGCCAAAAAAAAGCCAAAGGAGGCGGGATCAGAGGAGAGAGTATAAATAGGAGGCTCAAACACAGAGCTCTTCAGTATGCCCTCGCCTGAAGAAGAAGCAGCAACACCTTCGAAACGTCGCGACAGGGGCATACTCATTTAATTTTTCATCTTTGTGTTAGTTTGTTATTTTAGTTTGTTATTTTGGGGATTTTATTTCATATTTTTATCCATGTTTTATTGATTTTCCTTAAAAACTCAAATTGGAGATTAATTCAAACTAAATTTGAATGAAAACACAGAAAACAAATTGGAATTAAAAATCTTTATTGGAAATCAGCCAAAGTCACGGACACGAAAAAGCACAACCTGTAAAAAAGAAATACTTACCTGTAGAAATCAAAATAATACTTACCTGAAAGGAAAGAACCTGTAAAAGAAATACTTACCTGGACAATTAAAAAACAATTATG
This sequence comes from Pelmatolapia mariae, assembly GCF_036321145.2. Taxonomy (NCBI): domain Eukaryota; kingdom Metazoa; phylum Chordata; class Actinopteri; order Cichliformes; family Cichlidae; genus Pelmatolapia; species Pelmatolapia mariae. The sequence goes on along the minus strand of NW_027052056.1, from coordinate 10,579 downwards.
AGGTAGAGGGACGTGAGGCTGCAGACCGTCGGGTGCGATGGCCCGTGCACGCTCTGTTCCTCCTGGAGTGCGTACAGGGACTCGATTGCTGTGACCCTGCCCACTCTGAGAGGGACAGCTTCTTTTTCTCACTCCTAACCAGCCAGCGCCTCGATCCGGTTGGTCTTTGGGTCTCACTCCTAGCTAAGCTAAATCTAGCATCTATGCCCTACCCAAATCATAACCCTAACCAATTTGTTTATCTAAAATTGATTGAATCCTAATTGGAAATTAGCCCTATTTTGCCTACCCCCTGATCTAATCTGGCCCTAACAATTTTACAATTTTGGAAAGTCCCACTCCTACTTCATTTTTGGAAATTAAATCTTAAACCTTAACCCAGTACAAGATCTGAAGCCCAAGTAATCCTAACCCTAGCTGAAACCTAAAGCCTAACCCAAAGTCACATCGCCTTTCTAAATTGTTTACTCCCCAAGTAGGGTTGAGTCCTCCCCAAGCAGGGTCGAGAGTTATAGAAAAAGCCAAGTCGGCATGAATAGGAACCTAAAAATTGGAAGAGAAAGAGACAGATGTAGGCCAAAAGGAAGGGTAAAGGGCAGAGGTCAAGAGAAGGGAAGAAAAGGATGATAAGGGAAAAGTCAAAGGGAAAAGAGGAAAAGACTGAAAATGAAGAGAGGAAGAAGAGAGGGAAAGATTAGAGCCAAAAAGTCTGGCAGAATTGGAAAAAAGCAAAAAGCTGAAAAGAATTTTAAAAGAAAGCCAAAAAAAAGCCAAAGGAGGCGGGATCAGAGGAGAGAGTATAAATAGGAGGCTCAAACACAGAGCTCTTCAGTATGCCCTCGCCTGAAGAAGAAGCAGCAACACCTTCGAAACGTCGCGACAGGGGCATACTCATTTAATTTTTCATCTTTGTGTTAGTTTGTTATTTTAGTTTGTTATTTTGGGGATTTTATTTCATATTTTTATCCATGTTTTATTGATTTTCCTTAAAAACTCAAATTGGAGATTAATTCAAACTAAATTTGAATGAAAACACAGAAAACAAATTGGAATTAAAAATCTTTATTGGAAATCAGCCAAAGTCACGGACACGAAAAAGCACAACCTGTAAAAAAGAAATACTTACCTGTAGAAATCAAAATAATACTTACCTGAAAGGAAAGAACCTGTAAAAGAAATACTTACCTGGACAATTAAAAAACAATTATGAGGTAGAGGGACGTGAGGCTGCAGACCGTCGGGTGCGATGGCCCGTGCACGCTCTGTTCCTCCTGGAGTGCGTACAGGGACTCGATTGCTGTGACCCTGCCCACTCTGAGAGGGACAGCTTCTTTTTCTCACTCCTAACCAGCCAGCGCCTCGATCCGGTTGGTCTTTGGGTCTCACTCCTAGCTAAGCTAAATCTAGCATCTATGCCCTACCCAAATCATAACCCTAACCAATTTGTTTATCTAAAATTGATTGAATCCTAATTGGAAATTAGCCCTATTTTGCCTACCCCCTGATCTAATCTGGCCCTAACAATTTTACAATTTTGGAAAGTCCCACTCCTACTTCATTTTTGGAAATTAAATCTTAAACCTTAACCCAGTACAAGATCTGAAGCCCAAGTAATCCTAACCCTAGCTGAAACCTAAAGCCTAACCCAAAGTCACATCGCCTTTCTAAATTGTTTACTCCCCAAGTAGGGTTGAGTCCTCCCCAAGCAGGGTCGAGAGTTATAGAAAAAGCCAAGTCGGCATGAATAGGAACCTAAAAATTGGAAGAGAAAGAGACAGATGTAGGCCAAAAGGAAGGGTAAAGGGCAGAGGTCAAGAGAAGGGAAGAAAAGGATGATGAAAAGGGAAAAGAGGAAAAGACTGAAAATGAAGAGAGGAAGAAGAGAGGGAAAGATTAGAGCCAAAAAGTCTGGCAGAATTGGAAAAAAGCAAAAAGCTGAAAAGAATTTTAAAAGAAAGCCAAAAAAAAGCCAAAGGAGGCGGGATCAGAGGAGAGAGTATAAATAGGAGGCTCAAACACAGAGCTCTTCAGTATGCCCTCGCCTGAAGAAGAAGCAGCAACACCTTCGAAACGTCGCGACAGGGGCATACTCATTTAATTTTTCATCTTTGTGTTAGTTTGTTATTTTAGTTTGTTATTTTGGGGATTTTATTTCATATTTTTATCCATGTTTTATTGATTTTCCTTAAAAACTCAAATTGGAGATTAATTCAAACTAAATTTGAATGAAAACACAGAAAACAAATTGGAATTAAAAATCTTTATTGGAAATCAGCCAAAGTCACGGACACGAAAAAGCACAACCTGTAAAAAAGAAATACTTACCTGTAGAAATCAAAATAATACTTACCTGAAAGGAAAGAACCTGTAAAAGAAATACTTACCTGGACAATTAAAAAACAATTATGAGGTAGAGGGACGTGAGGCTGCAGACCGTCGGGTGCGATGGCCCGTGCACGCTCTGTTCCTCCTGGAGTGCGTACAGGGACTCGATTGCTGTGACCCTGCCCACTCTGAGAGGGACAGCTTCTTTTTCTCACTCCTAACCAGCCAGCGCCTCGATCCGGTTGGTCTTTGGGTCTCACTCCTAGCTAAGCTAAATCTAGCATCTATGCCCTACCCAAATCATAACCCTAACCTAACCAATTTGTTTATCTAAAATTGATTGAATCCTAATTGGAAATTAGCCCTATTTTGCCTACCCCCTGATCTAATCTGGCCCTAACAATTTTACAATTTTGGAAAGTCCCACTCCTACTTCATTTTTGGAAATTAAATCTTAAACCTTAACCCAGTACAAGATCTGAAGCCCAAGTAATCCTAACCCTAGCTGAAACCTAAAGCCTAACCCAAAGTCACATCGCCTTTCTAAATTGTTTACTCCCCAAGTAGGGTTGAGTCCTCCCCAAGCAGGGTCGAGAGTTATAGAAAAAGCCAAGTCGGCATGAATAGGAACCTAAAAATTGGAAGAGAAAGAGACAGATGTAGGCCAAAAGGAAGGGTAAAGGGCAGAGGTCAAGAGAAGGGAAGAAAAGGATGATGAAAAGGGAAAAGTCAAAGGGAAAAGAGGAAAAGACTGAAAATGAAGAGAGGAAGAAGAGAGGGAAAGATTAGAGCCAAAAAGTCTGGCAGAATTGGAAAAAAGCAAAAAGCTGAAAAGAATTTTAAAAGAAAGCCAAAAAAAAGCCAAAGGAGGCGGGATCAGAGGAGAGAGTATAAATAGGAGGCTCAAACACAGAGCTCTTCAGTATGCCCTCGCCTGAAGAAGAAGCAGCAACACCTTCGAAACGTCGCGACAGGGGCATACTCATTTAATTTTTCATCTTTGTGTTAGTTTGTTATTTTAGTTTGTTATTTTGGGGATTTTATTTCATATTTTTATCCATGTTTTATTGATTTTCCTTAAAAACTCAAATTGGAGATTAATTCAAACTAAATTTGAATGAAAACACAGAAAACAAATTGGAATTAAAAATCTTTATTGGAAATCAGCCAAAGTCACGGACACGAAAAAGCACAACCTGTAAAAAAGAAATACTTACCTGTAGAAATCAAAATAATACTTACCTGAAAGGAAAGAACCTGTAAAAGAAATACTTACCTGGACAATTAAAAAACAATTATGAGGTAGAGGGACGTGAGGCTGCAGACCGTCGGGTGCGATGGCCCGTGCACGCTCTGTTCCTCCTGGAGTGCGTACAGGGACTCGATTGCTGTGACCCTGCCCACTCTGAGAGGGACAGCTTCTTTTTCTCACTCCTAACCAGCCAGCGCCTCGATCCGGTTGGTCTTTGGGTCTCACTCCTAGCTAAGCTAAATCTAGCATCTATGCCCTACCCAAATCATAACCCTAACCAATTTGTTTATCTAAAATTGATTGAATCCTAATTGGAAATTAGCCCTATTTTGCCTACCCCCTGATCTAATCTGGCCCTAACAATTTTACAATTTTGGAAAGTCCCACTCCTACTTCATTTTTGGAAATTAAATCTTAAACCTTAACCCAGTACAAGATCTGAAGCCCAAGTAATCCTAACCCTAGCTGAAACCTAAAGCCTAACCCAAAGTCACATCGCCTTTCTAAATTGTTTACTCCCCAAGTAGGGTTGAGTCCTCCCCAAGCAGGGTCGAGAGTTATAGAAAAAGCCAAGTCGGCATGAATAGGAACCTAAAAATTGGAAGAGAAAGAGACAGATGTAGGCCAAAAGGAAGGGTAAAGGGCAGAGGTCAAGAGAAGGGAAGAAAAGGATGATGAAAAGGGAAAAGTCAAAGGGAAAAGAGGAAAAGACTGAAAATGAAGAGAGGAAGAAGAGAGGGAAAGATTAGAGCCAAAAAGTCTGGCAGAATTGGAAAAAAGCAAAAAGCTGAAAAGAATTTTAAAAGAAAGCCAAAAAAAAGCCAAAGGAGGCGGGATCAGAGGAGAGAGTATAAATAGGAGGCTCAAACACAGAGCTCTTCAGTATGCCCTCGCCTGAAGAAGAAGCAGCAACACCTTCGAAACGTCGCGACAGGGGCATACTCATTTAATTTTTCATCTTTGTGTTAGTTTGTTATTTTAGTTTGTTATTTTGGGGATTTTATTTCATATTTTTATCCATGTTTTATTGATTTTCCTTAAAAACTCAAATTGGAGATTAATTCAAACTAAATTTGAATGAAAACACAGAAAACAAATTGGAATTAAAAATCTTTATTGGAAATCAGCCAAAGTCACGGACACGAAAAAGCACAACCTGTAAAAAAGAAATACTTACCTGTAGAAATCAAAATAATACTTACCTGAAAGGAAAGAACCTGTAAAAGAAATACTTACCTGGACAATTAAAAAACAATTATGAGGTAGAGGGACGTGAGGCTGCAGACCGTCGGGTGCGATGGCCCGTGCACGCTCTGTTCCTCCTGGAGTGCGTACAGGGACTCGATTGCTGTGACCCTGCCCACTCTGAGAGGGACAGCTTCTTTTTCTCACTCCTAACCAGCCAGCGCCTCGATCCGGTTGGTCTTTGGGTCTCACTCCTAGCTAAGCTAAATCTAGCATCTATGCCCTACCCAAATCATAACCCTAACCAACCAATTTGTTTATCTAAAATTGATTGAATCCTAATTGGAAATTAGCCCTATTTTGCCTACCCCCTGATCTAATCTGGCCCTAACAATTTTACAATTTTGGAAAGTCCCACTCCTACTTCATTTTTGGAAATTAAATCTTAAACCTTAACCCAGTACAAGATCTGAAGCCCAAGTAATCCTAACCCTAGCTGAAACCTAAAGCCTAACCCAAAGTCACATCGCCTTTCTAAATTGTTTACTCCCCAAGTAGGGTTGAGTCCTCCCCAAGCAGGGTCGAGAGTTATAGAAAAAGCCAAGTCGGCATGAATAGGAACCTAAAAATTGGAAGAGAAAGAGACAGATGTAGGCCAAAAGGAAGGGTAAAGGGCAGAGGTCAAGAGAAGGGAAGAAAAGGATGATGAAAAGGGAAAAGTCAAAGGGAAAAGAGGAAAAGACTGAAAATGAAGAGAGGAAGAAGAGAGGGAAAGATTAGAGCCAAAAAGTCTGGCAGAATTGGAAAAAAGCAAAAAGCTGAAAAGAATTTTAAAAGAAAGCCAAAAAAAAGCCAAAGGAGGCGGGATCAGAGGAGAGAGTATAAATAGGAGGCTCAAACACAGAGCTCTTCAGTATGCCCTCGCCTGAAGAAGAAGCAGCAACACCTTCGAAACGTCGCGACAGGGGCATACTCATTTAATTTTTCATCTTTGTGTTAGTTTGTTATTTTAGTTTGTTATTTTGGGGATTTTATTTCATATTTTTATCCATGTTTTATTGATTTTCCTTAAAAACTCAAATTGGAGATTAATTCAAACTAAATTTGAATGAAAACACAGAAAACAAATTGGAATTAAAAATCTTTATTGGAAATCAGCCAAAGTCACGGACACGAAAAAGCACAACCTGTAAAAAAGAAATACTTACCTGTAGAAATCAAAATAATACTTACCTGAAAGGAAAGAACCTGTAAAAGAAATACTTACCTGGACAATTAAAAAACAATTATGAGGTAGAGGGACGTGAGGCTGCAGACCGTCGGGTGCGATGGCCCGTGCACGCTCTGTTCCTCCTGGAGTGCGTACAGGGACTCGATTGCTGTGACCCTGCCCACTCTGAGAGGGACAGCTTCTTTTTCTCACTCCTAACCAGCCAGCGCCTCGATCCGGTTGGTCTTTGGGTCTCACTCCTAGCTAAGCTAAATCTAGCATCTATGCCCTACCCAAATCATAACCCTAACCAATTTGTTTATCTAAAATTGATTGAATCCTAATTGGAAATTAGCCCTATTTTGCCTACCCCCTGATCTAATCTGGCCCTAACAATTTTACAATTTTGGAAAGTCCCACTCCTACTTCATTTTTGGAAATTAAATCTTAAACCTTAACCCAGTACAAGATCTGAAGCCCAAGTAATCCTAACCCTAGCTGAAACCTAAAGCCTAACCCAAAGTCACATCGCCTTTCTAAATTGTTTACTCCCCAAGTAGGGTTGAGTCCTCCCCAAGCAGGGTCGAGAGTTATAGAAAAAGCCAAGTCGGCATGAATAGGAACCTAAAAATTGGAAGAGAAAGAGACAGATGTAGGCCAAAAGGAAGGGTAAAGGGCAGAGGTCAAGAGAAGGGAAGAAAAGGATGATGAAAAGGGAAAAGTCAAAGGGAAAAGAGGAAAAGACTGAAAATGAAGAGAGGAAGAAGAGAGGGAAAGATTAGAGCCAAAAAGTCTGGCAGAATTGGAAAAAAGCAAAAAGCTGAAAAGAATTTTAAAAGAAAGCCAAAAAAAAGCCAAAGGAGGCGGGATCAGAGGAGAGAGTATAAATAGGAGGCTCAAACACAGAGCTCTTCAGTATGCCCTCGCCTGAAGAAGAAGCAGCAACACCTTCGAAACGTCGCGACAGGGGCATACTCATTTAATTTTTCATCTTTGTGTTAGTTTGTTATTTTAGTTTGTTATTTTGGGGATTTTATTTCATATTTTTATCCATGTTTTATTGATTTTCCTTAAAAACTCAAATTGGAGATTAATTCAAACTAAATTTGAATGAAAACACAGAAAACAAATTGGAATTAAAAATCTTTATTGGAAATCAGCCAAAGTCACGGACACGAAAAAGCACAACCTGTAAAAAAGAAATACTTACCTGTAGAAATCAAAATAATACTTACCTGAAAGGAAAGAACCTGTAAAAGAAATACTTACCTGGACAATTAAAAAACAATTATGAGGTAGAGGGACGTGAGGCTGCAGACCGTCGGGTGCGATGGCCCGTGCACGCTCTGTTCCTCCTGGAGTGCGTACAGGGACTCGATTGCTGTGACCCTGCCCACTCTGAGAGGGACAGCTTCTTTTTCTCACTCCTAACCAGCCAGCGCCTCGATCCGGTTGGTCTTTGGGTCTCACTCCTAGCTAAGCTAAATCTAGCATCTATGCCCTACCCAAATCATAACCCTAACCAATTTGTTTATCTAAAATTGATTGAATCCTAATTGGAAATTAGCCCTATTTTGCCTACCCCCTGATCTAATCTGGCCCTAACAATTTTACAATTTTGGAAAGTCCCACTCCTACTTCATTTTTGGAAATTAAATCTTAAACCTTAACCCAGTACAAGATCTGAAGCCCAAGTAATCCTAACCCTAGCTGAAACCTAAAGCCTAACCCAAAGTCACATCGCCTTTCTAAATTGTTTACTCCCCAAGTAGGGTTGAGTCCTCCCCAAGCAGGGTCGAGAGTTATAGAAAAAGCCAAGTCGGCATGAATAGGAACCTAAAAATTGGAAGAGAAAGAGACAGATGTAGGCCAAAAGGAAGGGTAAAGGGCAGAGGTCAAGAGAAGGGAAGAAAAGGATGATGAAAAGGGAAAAGTCAAAGGGAAAAGAGGAAAAGACTGAAAATGAAGAGAGGAAGAAGAGAGGGAAAGATTAGAGCCAAAAAGTCTGGCAGAATTGGAAAAAAGCAAAAAGCTGAAAAGAATTTTAAAAGAAAGCCAAAAAAAAGCCAAAGGAGGCGGGATCAGAGGAGAGAGTATAAATAGGAGGCTCAAACACAGAGCTCTTCAGTATGCCCTCGCCTGAAGAAGAAGCAGCAACACCTTCGAAACGTCGCGACAGGGGCATACTCATTTAATTTTTCATCTTTGTGTTAGTTTGTTATTTTAGTTTGTTATTTTGGGGATTTTATTTCATATTTTTATCCATGTTTTATTGATTTTCCTTAAAAACTCAAATTGGAGATTAATTCAAACTAAATTTGAATGAAAACACAGAAAACAAATTGGAATTAAAAATCTTTATTGGAAATCAGCCAAAGTCACGGACACGAAAAAGCACAACCTGTAAAAAAGAAATACTTACCTGTAGAAATCAAAATAATACTTACCTGAAAGGAAAGAACCTGTAAAAGAAATACTTACCTGGACAATTAAAAAACAATTATGAGGTAGAGGGACGTGAGGCTGCAGACCGTCGGGTGCGATGGCCCGTGCACGCTCTGTTCCTCCTGGAGTGCGTACAGGGACTCGATTGCTGTGACCCTGCCCACTCTGAGAGGGACAGCTTCTTTTTCTCACTCCTAACCAGCCAGCGCCTCGATCCGGTTGGTCTTTGGGTCTCACTCCTAGCTAAGCTAAATCTAGCATCTATGCCCTACCCAAATCATAACCCTAACCAATTTGTTTATCTAAAATTGATTGAATCCTAATTGGAAATTAGCCCTATTTTGCCTACCCCCTGATCTAATCTGGCCCTAACAATTTTACAATTTTGGAAAGTCCCACTCCTACTTCATTTTTGGAAATTAAATCTTAAACCTTAACCCAGTACAAGATCTGAAGCCCAAGTAATCCTAACCCTAGCTGAAACCTAAAGCCTAACCCAAAGTCACATCGCCTTTCTAAATTGTTTACTCCCCAAGTAGGGTTGAGTCCTCCCCAAGCAGGGTCGAGAGTTATAGAAAAAGCCAAGTCGGCATGAATAGGAACCTAAAAATTGGAAGAGAAAGAGACAGATGTAGGCCAAAAGGAAGGGTAAAGGGCAGAGGTCAAGAGAAGGGAAGAAAAGGATGATGAAAAGGGAAAAGTCAAAGGGAAAAGAGGAAAAGACTGAAAATGAAGAGAGGAAGAAGAGAGGGAAAGATTAGAGCCAAAAAGTCTGGCAGAATTGGAAAAAAGCAAAAAGCTGAAAAGAATTTTAAAAGAAAGCCAAAAAAAAGCCAAAGGAGGCGGGATCAGAGGAGAGAGTATAAATAGGAGGCTCAAACACAGAGCTCTTCAGTATGCCCTCGCCTGAAGAAGAAGCAGCAACACCTTCGAAACGTCGCGACAGGGGCATACTCATTTAATTTTTCATCTTTGTGTTAGTTTGTTATTTTAGTTTGTTATTTTGGGGATTTTATTTCATATTTTTATCCATGTTTTATTGATTTTCCTTAAAAACTCAAATTGGAGATTAATTCAAACTAAATTTGAATGAAAACACAGAAAACAAATTGGAATTAAAAATCTTTATTGGAAATCAGCCAAAGTCACGGACACGAAAAAGCACAACCTGTAAAAAAGAAATACTTACCTGTAGAAATCAAAATAATACTTACCTGAAAGGAAAGAACCTGTAAAAGAAATACTTACCTGGACAATTAAAAAACAATTATGAGGTAGAGGGACGTGAGGCTGCAGACCGTCGGGTGCGATGGCCCGTGCACGCTCTGTTCCTCCTGGAGTGCGTACAGGGACTCGATTGCTGTGACCCTGCCCACTCTGAGAGGGACAGCTTCTTTTTCTCACTCCTAACCAGCCAGCGCCTCGATCCGGTTGGTCTTTGGGTCTCACTCCTAGCTAAGCTAAATCTAGCATCTATGCCCTACCCAAATCATAACCCTAACCAATTTGTTTATCTAAAATTGATTGAATCCTAATTGGAAATTAGCCCTATTTTGCCTACCCCCTGATCTAATCTGGCCCTAACAATTTTACAATTTTGGAAAGTCCCACTCCTACTTCATTTTTGGAAATTAAATCTTAAACCTTAACCCAGTACAAGATCTGAAGCCCAAGTAATCCTAACCCTAGCTGAAACCTAAAGCCTAACCCAAAGTCACATCGCCTTTCTAAATTGTTTACTCCCCAAGTAGGGTTGAGTCCTCCCCAAGCAGGGTCGAGAGTTATAGAAAAAGCCAAGTCGGCATGAATAGGAACCTAAAAATTGGAAGAGAAAGAGACAGATGTAGGCCAAAAGGAAGGGTAAAGGGCAGAGGTCAAGAGAAGGGAAGAAAAGGATGATGAAAAGGGAAAAGTCAAAGGGAAAAGAGGAAAAGACTGAAAATGAAGAGAGGAAGAAGAGAGGGAAAGATTAGAGCCAAAAAGTCTGGCAGAATTGGAAAAAAGCAAAAAGCTGAAAAGAATTTTAAAAGAAAGCCAAAAAAAAGCCAAAGGAGGCGGGATCAGAGGAGAGAGTATAAATAGGAGGCTCAAACACAGAGCTCTTCAGTATGCCCTCGCCTGAAGAAGAAGCAGCAACACCTTCGAAACGTCGCGACAGGGGC
>NW_027052055.1:0-37175 GCF_036321145.2 Pelmatolapia mariae | reverse complement strand
TGTCACAAGAAATCAAGAACGTGGTCAAAAATGCACTTTAAAGGTAGCAAACATAGCAGGTGATTTGGAAACTTAGCAACACTTCACAAGCTTTTCTTTATTTTGTAGGTGCAATAACATATTAGAAAAGAAAAAAAACTTCTTCACTGATACACAAATACAAAAAGACCACAACTGGACACAGTATAACTAACAGACATATTTTTCTGGAGGCTACAGAAACTGTCAGGATTCAAAAACGTTCACACTGACTTTTTAGTTGCCAGACGCTGCAGAATCATCAGTCTGTGTGGTGAAAGATGTTTTTGTTTCATCAAGAGACTTTCTGTCTGCCCACTGAAATGCCACTGAGCAGTCATTAGGGCCACATTAACACACGTTAGTGTTCACAGAAGAGGGTGTAGCAGTGGTCATGGTGGTGAGCAAAAGACCAGCAAGAGGCAGAAAAGGTAAGTGCAGATAGAAGGAAACGGACAAAAGCTGCCCTGTGTGAGCGATGAAAAAGGTGAAGGGTAAGAGACAGGGCAGGGAGGTGATAGATGAAGGGAAAAGAAGAGCCCGCGCTGACAGCAGACGCCTGATGAAAGGTGTTCGGTGTGCAAGTGTGCACCGGTTAATGAAAGGGAAACAGCAGCATGCTTTCCTATCGTTAGCCCTCATTAGCCTCCCTCTCTGGGGGGTATGCTGTGAATGCACTAAGGAGGCGGTTGGAAGGAGGAAGACGCACGACAGACAAAGAAGGAGGTGTGTAATGAAAGGGAAAAACAAAAGGCGAGGGTGGAGTTTGAAGTTGAAAGGTGATTCACATCTGTCAGTGCGCACAAAAGTAGCTGCTTTGACTTCACTGCCTACACACACACACACACATAAGCCTATCCATCTATATATCCAATATATACACATTATACTGTATAAGGTCCTGTAAAGTGACTAATTGTCTCCTGAAACACTATTAGTTGCATGATTACCAGGTTCCTCTTTAGTTAATTACACAGACTGCTCTGGCTTCACCTCTGCCAGCATGATACAGTACATTACTTCACTTCTCCAACTCCCACTCCCTCGTTCCCCACCATCTATCCCCCCCCCCCCCCCCCCCCTTGTTTTCCCATCTTTTTAAAAGTTCAGTCTAGAAAGTGTAATCCCTGTATACCTGTATACAAAACCACCTAGAGAATTTGAGTGGGGGTCTTTTTTTTGTTGTTGCTTTTTGAGTTTTTGTTTTTAATCCCCAAAGACAGAATCAGCACAACCTAAAACCTCAGTGAACTAAATGGACTTTGCAACTTGTGTGGTTTCTGTTTCACAGGCTTATAAGCTAAAATGTACTGCACAAATAAGCTATTTTAGGTTTACCAGCGGTATAAACCAAATAAAATTCAAATTTGCAATAAGAAACTGTGTTGTTGTCAAGATGCAATCACCAGCATCTGATGAAAACCCAGCGTTATTTATTCATAGCTGAGTGGAAATTAGCTAAGTGAGTTCTTGAGCATTTCCTTCCTATTTAACCATCACAAAAAGTAAGTATGAGTTTAAAAGTTTAGTGCATTTGTCAAGCACACTTCCCTGAACCCTATTGCGCTGGCAAGAGTAAGACTATAAACACAAAAATGTTGGATGAGTGAATTTCCTGAGACAGATACCTTGGAATTAGGTGTCCTGGTAGTAAATCCTCTTTTGTTGGCCCATCCTTCAAACTGATTCAATTTGTTTCACAAGGGCCAACCGATCATTCCTGCACAGTGCCAGACGTAGCTCGATGCATCTAGGATAATAATAAAAAAAATGCAAAAAACCCCCCCAAAAACCTTTAAACATAAAAAGGTTAGAATGATGCATCTGCTGAACGAGTTAATGTGAAGATCATCCTTTCCTCCCTTCTGTCTATACACTGCTCCATACTTACTGCCCTAATGGTTGCCTAATGTGATTTGATTCAGATCAAAGTGCTATGTAGGCTAAATGTGAAGTGCATTTGTCCTTAGGTATTGGAAATGGCTGTTTGACTTGAGCCCTTCTGTGAGAAGAAAAAAGGACCTCTACAATAAGAAGGCACTTCTGGAGGTGGCACATTGCCAGGTAAGTACATCACTGCTCATTGGTAACATTTATTGTTCAACTATATTATCACTCTATATACAGGAGCACACGAGTAATATATATAAAAGGAATGATTACAATGTATGTATAGCTTCATAAACAAAAGACATATTATCAATGTCATATATATACGGTAATTTGTATTTAATATTGGGGTTGTTTGTTGAGCTGAGTGGATGTGTGCCAATCATGATGACAATGCAAGATCAAGTGAATAAGGCCCTAGTGACACAGGCTTATAGGCTGATGGCAATCACCTGCAGCAACCAGCTAAACCTCCAAACACTACAAAAACTGTCTTACTCCCTGGACAATCTCCAACCAAAGCAATCACATTGAGGTTTTTGGTGAATTACCGACTTTGCAGTTGATGTCACCTAGTAAGACCCTGCTACTTTCAGGTAACAGGTAGTTGTATCATGTCCAATATGCTGGACAATTCTCAAGCAATGTACACATGTTGTCATGTGAGAAACCTCTATATGGTTAATTCAATTATCTGCCTTCCACCCTTCAATTGTAAGTTTTAGTTAAGGTATTTGATTAATTACATGTAGATGAGTAATTCCAAACAATACTAGAGTGCACACAGTGCATTTTTTCAGCTTCTTGTGACATTTGAGGTATGGGTTTTCTGCGCTCGGCTTGTAGCCTGCACTGTAAATGATGCATGTACAGGATGTTCTCAGGATGCCGCACTATTATTAAGGCCCATACAATGTGAAATGTTAAATAAAACTTGCAAATCACGAGTCACTCCGACTCTTTCAAACAAGTGCAAAAACCTCAGTAGTTTACCCTTTACCAAAATGTTCAGCATTCCGAGTTTATATAGCACAACTTATCAGAAGTGGAAGAGCTAAACTCAGTCAGAACGACCTGTTCCCATCAATCAAACATGCACACACAAAAGCAGCATGTTTTTTCTTTTTTTTTTTTTCTGCAGAAAGACCAAAATCCTGTTTACAAAATGTTTATGAATTCAAGAGTTTAGAGTTTCAGCTAGAACAGATGGCTGAATATATTTCAAGTTGTTCTTCCACAACCAGCCTCTAATACTGCACTATTAGGATGGGCATATTATTAATATTTGAGGCATTGTTTGGACTTCCACCTGAGATCAGTTTCATCTTATCGGCAGACTGTCTGGTGTCTCTTGTGTGTTATGAAAATGTCAGTGCATTTTGGTAGAGAGTGCTTTAATATTTAAAAAGGAAGTGCTGATTTGATTGGCCGTGATTGATGCCAGCTTCAGACACTCCCACAGATGTTTGATTCAACCTCTTCTAGTGCCCTAGTGACACATTATTACCAAAGAAAATCTGCCTGAGTCTGCACTTTGACTCACAAAACAGGGTCCAAACTGTTTAATAAGATCAGTCCTTCAAGCCATTGAATAAACACTACCTTCACTTGGTTGCTAATGAAATTGGTAGCCATTTAGAGGTCAATTTATGTGATCTGCCATTTCTTTAGTCTGCTTTCTAAGCTGCAAACAGGAAAAAAAGAGGTCCTTGCCTTTTATTTACCACTTCTTTTTTGACTCATTCTGCCAATCTCTCTCCTTCTCTAAGCCGTCTTCCCCTTACAAGCTTAGTGGCTTTGGCTTCAGCCGCAGCTCTGTGTGATTTTATCACATAAAAAGAGGAGAGATTTTCCACTTCTAGTTTTCACAGGTCTTAGGTATAACAAGGTAGGAAGTGAAGGAGGGAAGCACAGGGGGCCATGGGCAGGTAGTGACTTTGAAAGGAGACAGGCAAATAAGATGTGGATCTTGAGAAGAGTCAAAATGGATGGAGTAAAAATGTGAGACGGGGCCAGTTTCATGAAGATGGGTCAAAAATTAGCATGTGTTGCTGTATCTGTGAACAAGGTTATGGAAGAGAGACAAGCGAGATAGAGATGATAAATCCCTGCAGGTACGTAAAACCACCGGGGAACGTTGCCTGGAGGAGAGAAGATGAAAAAGAAGGTGATTGACATTCACTTTAATCCACAATTCATCACATGTCATCCAATTTTTATGCCTAAAACATGAAAATAGTTACAGAGTAGTGCGCAGGCAATGAGAGTGGACAGTGGGGAGCAGAGAAAGGAAGAGACAATGAAATAGAGAAGGAGGATGACACAGAGAGAATTTTCCCGGACTAGATGACATACAGCGAAAAATTGCAGGAGACTAAAGAAATTTGAGACTATTTGGGATTTGAGGCAGAATGCAGAAGATGAGAGGCTATACGAAAAATAGCATGAAGAGAGGAAAAACAAAAAGTTGCAAACAAGAGGTGGGAAATAACTCATCCAGGAGCAGGTGGGTGAACTACAAAAAAAACCCAAAAAACCCACACACAACAGCAGACTAGTCGTTATATTGCTGCTAAAGACCAGAGTAGCTCACTATGCCTGGTAATTATTCTGCCGCTAATGACGCTAACACTGTCTGTGCAACTCCACTGTGTTTAATTTTGCACATCAGACAACAAAAAGGAAGCATTGCGCTCATGCTGCAAATAAGCCACCGAGGAAAACAAAAGCATAAGCCTATAGCAGATGAATGCTTCTTCTCAAGGAGAGAGAAACTAAAGCAGTACTCAAAGGTGAAAACTGATGGTGCACCAAACTCCACTGTCACATCAGTAATTGGAAAATCGTATAGTTGGTGTAAATAATACATTTCATGGGTTCTTAGTTCCCACGCCACAAACAACATGCTCATAAATAGCACAACAAGCCTTCAACCTCTGCTGGTAAACAGGTCACTATCACTAATGGTAGCTCTTTTTTGGCCCATGAATGTTTTACCTGAACTTTTACCTACACATTTCCACTATTAATTTTTCATAAGCTATGGTTTTCCTCTCTCCAGTGCGCTAGGCTTTTATATTTATAGTCAAGAAAACTCTTTATTTAAAAGCTCAAACTGTGAGAAGTCACCTTACGGAGTGAGAAATAAAGGGTAACTATTCCATGCTGTGAGTGAGTTGTCAAGCTGTGATTTTTTGCTTTTTTATTATTTTTTTTTCCTCTACTGCCAAATAAGTTAAAACCCAACCTTCAAGGGAGGCTCTATTTCTTTCAGCTGAATGGGCAGGGTTAGTTTACAATGCAAAAACTCTCCACTCTCTCTCACTCCTTCAGTTGTGACCCTTGTTGCAGATGCTTTTTCTCTAATTAAAAGTAGAAAGAAGCTGCCAAGCAACTGTAGCGAAACTGCGGAACACCGTTCTTTCCAAGCGCGTGCGCGCACACACACACACACAAGCATGGATGCACACGCCCATTCACAGACGTGCGCAACAGATTGCACATTGACACTCTCAAACAAATCTGTTTCCAGGAGATGTTGCCCCTGACAAATCACTTCATCCGACCTGTCTGCATACCCTATGTGCACGGTATTTCCTACAGAGAAGACTGATAAGATTTGAATTCCATCACCGCTTCCTCCTTGCCTCAGGCAGCATAGCCATGGTGAATTTTGTGCTGTTTTATCTTGTTAGCAGGCTAGCTGTATCTGTAAGCAGTGCTTTACAAGCAAGACTTGTACTGCAGAGTACAGTAACTATAATAGAAACAAAAATTCACACAGTCTATGCAGCCAATCAGTGTCTTCCAAAAGCAGAAATCAGAAAGAAAAAGAAGCAAATAATAACAGTCTGAGCTATTATACTAAAACACTCCTCTACAGTTAGAATATGACTGGAAATGACAACATATCTATCTTCAAAGTCACTCTATTTGGAGGGAAGTTTTTTGATCACTGCATAGGAAGTTTTCCCAGTTGCAATAGAATCTGTGCAATTAACTGAAAGCTGTGTAGATAATGATACGAGATTTAGGCTTTCTTATTTCAAGGTAAACAATTTTGACATATTCGTCAATCACAATTCTTCAGTGACCAAAATCAGGTGATCCATATCATCCATGTTAGAAAGCAAGTATAAAACATATCAAGCACATGATTATATTCTTTTCTATTCTTTTTCTATTCTTTTCTATTCTATTAATACTGACATATACAGTAGCCCTTGTACCTAACTGCACTGTATCTTCAACAGTTTGAATAGACACATGCAGCAGTATTTCGAAAAAATAAACATGGCAAAAAATGGACTAAATACAAAAGCAGGATGCAAACAACACAGAAATGAGCAAAGAACTACAAAAGAAGCATATCCATGGGGCACTCACAAGTAACTGACAAAGCTTGGATAAACATAAGTCCAACACTAAGGCCTAAACCATCAAAGGCCGAAATGGTGTCAGTTGTGTGCTTCACAGCAGTGTTTCACTCTGTTTATGATGGCTGAAAATGGTGTAAATAGAGCTTTGCAACATTGCACTTGATCTTACCTTGACAGTGTCAGAACACTCATAGTAATTTGGTTTTGTTACCATTATTATTTTCCATCTTTTATCTTCTTCAGGGCCAGGGAACTGTTCGCCTGATTTATGTCTTCCAGGCTTTTGTCTTACTGATTGACAGTAACTTGCAAAGTAACTGTCAGATAGGTACTCAGTTTACTTTACAAAACACCACCATTTTAGGGAATGTGCTAAGAATTGTGATATGGATGTGTCACAGTTGGATGTCTTTTTTCTTTTAATGCATCTGGTTTTCTCATAGCCAGTACATGGGGCTTCAACTGGTAACCCCTGGTAACATCATATGGACATAAAACTGAACTGTGGGCAATTCCTTGCAGAAATGCAGATTTACTTAAAGTGTGGTTAAGGGCTCAAGATGGCTCTGCAGCAGATTCCTGATGCACTTGACAATTTGACAAAGGGACTGTCCTAAACCCTGACAGACAAGCGCAACGCCACCTCAAAGTCTACATTTCTGTGATTGTGGACATTTGGCTCGACCCTGGACTGCGTTTAAATGCAGCGTGACTGCATTTGTCCTGAAAAAATATACGCAGTTGCATGGAATATGTTTGCAAGTGGAACAGCCACAGCATCACTCATCAGCTTGAACTCTGACTTTCATGATGTTGTGTAGCTGTGTATAAAATGTGTTTGTTTGTTAATTTGTAAAAACTAAAATACACCCATGTACTATTTTAAATATTTATGTCCTTATAGTATTTTTAAGGGGATACAACTTATATACTTGGCTATTATGCTTATGCTGCAAGGTTACATAGTAACTTTTCAAGGTCAGTTTAACTTACATCGAAGCTGGTGTTATACTGAATCTTTAAAAAGATGTACAGAGCTAAAGTTAAAAGGCAGTGGCACCAGTGAAGCCATAAATATATCAGACAACGTGCAAGGCATCATTTAAGTAATAAAGGGAAAAGTGTCCCAAGACTTTAGCAGCTGGCAAGTCTGGAGATACGGATGATTATGATAATGTGTAGAGCACTCGTCAGTGAGGGGATATACTGACATCTGATTAAAGAGTGGCCTGGTTATGGGCTGAATTATTTAGATGAACACACTGATGGAGGGAGCTTGCAAAAGAGAGAAAGTATAAAATGTATATAAAGGATAGTGCTGTGTGATACTGCAAATTTTGGTATTGATCCAATACCAAGTGACTACAGTGACAATATTGGAGATACCAGTAGCAATACTGATATTTTTAACATATAAAGGCAGCTTATGCAATGGAGAGTAGTGTGTGTGGATAACGAGATGAATCATCATCAGTTTATGAATTCTGAACACATTTTAAAGATCAATAAATTAACATGGTTTTTTTTTGTATTTTCAACAATAGTTGGTTAATACAACAAAACAAATCTTTCAGCTTTTCAAGCATATTTTTAAACTGGGTTTTTTTGGAGACTTAAAATTGAAATTTGTCATGGCAGAGTAGCCGGTGTGTTTGCGGTGTGGACCCAAACCGCAAACACTGGAGAAATTCAATTTAGTTCATGTAGCGCCAAATCACAACAACAGTCGCCTCAAGGCGCTTTATATTGTAAGGTAGACCCTATAATAATACATACAGAGAAAACCCCAACAACCATATGACCACCTATGAGTAAGCACTTTGGCGACAGTGGGAAGGAAAAACTTCCTTTTAACAGGAAGAAAACTCCGGCAGAACCAGGCTTAGGGAGGGGCGGCCATCTCACCAGTTGGGGAGAGAGAAAGAAGACAGGATAAAACTCGTGTTTAAACAAAAAGTGAGCCTTTATTGCAGCTGATACAAAAAACTGAAAAACAAAGCGAGGTGAAACAAGGGTGAAACTAAACTGAAACCTAAACTGGGAAAAACTATGACTAACTATGAAAACTAAGACATGAACATGGAACTGAACAGGAAAACGCAAAGATAACGAGAAAAAGTCTAAACATAAACAGAAAAAAAACCCCTGTGACCTGACGAGACTTGATATGAAGAGAACAGATGACCCCAAAAAAAGAACAGAAGGAGATAGAGGACTTAAACACACAGAAGGGTAATAAGGGAAGTGGAAATATCTGGGAGACACAGCTGGGGCTAATCAGACATGACAAGACAAAGGAAGCAAAGCAGAATACGCTAACATAGAAAATGGACTTTCAAAGTAAAACAGGAAACACATAAACACAGAGGCAAGGATGACAAGGAAGACAGAAAATAGAGACTTGAAATGTGGGACAGGAAGGCACAGAGTAGACATAACACGGATCACAAGGGAGGCACATAAGCAAAACCTAAAGACAAGAAATAAAGAAATACTAGAGAACTTAGGGAGCTAGAATACAAAACAGAAAACAAAACACTAGCAGTGATGAACCATGATGAAATCAAAAATTAATAATAACACAAAACACTCTGTCTCAGACCCAGCGCCTGACAGAAATGTGCCCGTCTCAAAAATACTTGGGTCAGCTTCTGTTATTTAAATGTTTTATATAGGCCAGGGGTCAGCAACCTTTAACACCCAAAGAGCCAGTTGGATGCGATTTCCACGCAAAAGAAAACACTGGGAGCCGCAAATACTTTTTGACATCTAAAATGAAGATAACACTGTATATATTGTTTTTTTTACCTTTATGCTTTGTGTGAACAACTAAGGTGTGTTGCTTAAATCACACCTTAGCATGAAGTGCTACAGAGAAAATTACATTTTATTTATGTAATTAACACATTTTGAACTCTTAAAGAAATATAACAAAAGGAAAGACACCCAGCTGAACTAAAATGATCCATGTAGCAAAAAAAAAACTGTTGTGAGCCGCCACCCTTATATCGCCTTTGGGCTTTTGGAGCCTTGACCTGACTTTTAAAAAATAATTGGAAAAAAAGCACTATGCTGCTGAAAAATGAAAAATAGATATTTGCAAAATTCTGCCTAAATATGTATTTTACCTGGTTAATGTGTGTGGCGGGGCGTGGTCTGCAGCGCCGCTGCAGGGGTGGCGGACGCACCTAAGCGGCACCTGCAATCACGCCTCGCCGCCTTAACGTCTGTGCCATCTATGCTGTTGTGTTGGTATGTGTCGGGCTGTGAGCTTTAACACCGGCTGTATGCGTACAGCAACCGTGTGTGAAAAGTGGTCAATAAAGAGATGCTGAAAAGCATGTTCATGGAAACATCGTCGGGTCTGCCGTGATATGTTTACAATGGGACTTCTGCTCCTGAACCTCTGCGCACAGCGTCTGCAAATCAGGGCTGTACGAAGTCACTTTCATCTTTACGCAGGACTGCAAGCTGTCGTCTGTGAGGTGTGAGCGGTGTTTGTTTTTAACATAGTTCACGGTGGAGAATAGCTGCTGACGTAATGTGGATCCGAAGATCCATAATTGGCTTACCTGGGGTTGAAAGTCTCGATAAATGCACGGCGTTTCGGTGGGTATATCGGCTTTCGCAAGTGTGACGCTTATTTTGAGCGATCAAAAAATAATAGAATATCATTTTATATTTATATTTCAATATCACAATAATCTTCCAATTTAGAACTACAAGTTAAAAAAGAACTAACATAAATAAAATACACTTCAGCTAATTACTTAAAAAAAATAAATTATTTTCCCAAACCACGCAGAGCCGCACTAAAAGGACTAAAGAGCCGCATGCGGCTCCAGAGCCGCATGTTGCCGACCCCTGATATAGGCAATAAACAAGAGACAGTCAACGCAAAAAGGTTCAGACGTTTTTCATAGTTGATGTTGTTATTTAATTTTCAAATAACAATAATAATTTATTTAAAAAGTTCAGTGAGCTTTATATTGAACTTGGATAGAGTGAAAGTATCGATCCTATTGCACTAGTAGCAATCTGATATCAATACCAGTGTTGGTATTGATATCAGATTGATTGATCAGTACTTGAATGAGAGGGTCGAGAGCTCACTTTTCAGCTAGCAGCTAGCACGTTTGATAAAGACACAAATACATGTATATTAGTTCTAAGCAAAAAAATTATACAAATGTAGAATTTCTTGGCCGGTCGATACATCACAGCCAGTCTAACATGGTACAAATAAATGGATTACTGTAATCACATTACTTTTTCAGCAACAAGTAATTCAGTTATCACATTATAGTTTCAATTTTGTCAATATTTATGTTACAAATGTCCTTTAACTATATGCTGGATAGGTGGATAGAAAAAATTAAATAAAATGTGGCTCATTTTCCCCACGTACTTGCGTTACAATCAGCTGATTTCAGTTCGTGTGCAGTGAGGAAGAAATGGTGGAGCTTCTCAGCAGGGGATATGCAGACATTATTCTGTTTTTTAAACTATGAAACTGACCTCATAGCCCATTGTTCATTCAGTGGTGCTATTTTCAGTCATTACGCAAATGTGCTGTTTATAAGGTTGGAGAAACCTGCAGTCAGCTGAGACTGAAGAAGTCACTTGGATGAGTGACGAAATGTTTCTCCCACTAAAAACGCTACGTCCAGATGAACAGAATCAACTTTTTGGGGTAATGTCATTAAAAATCCCTCAAAAGGAACAAACAGCACAAATACAGTGGAGTGGTCCAGTTGAGTGACTCGAATTAGCTGAGATAACCTTTAGATGGCTGTTGCCAACACCCTATCTATGAATCAAAACATCTGTGTTGCTAACTTGAAGCCTTAACAGCATCCAAAGGGATAAGTTGGATCCCACTGAAAGTTGTTATAAAGGTAAGCTATAGAGATGTTTTTTTTCCTTGTCTCTGTTTTTTTTTTTTTAAACTAAGCTGTAAACATGCCCTTTAATGCTGTTAAAATGGCCATTTTCACATGAGAATTTGTGGGGTTTGACTTTTCAAGCCAGTCTCAAGTGGCCAATAAATACAGCATATTTTTTAACACAACCTCAGCCCTGGGAGGTTGTCCCCTGGGATGACCACATAACTAACAAATGTACACGAGCTGATCTGGATGGTCCTCCTGGCATGTTTTTTTTTTTTTAATCCCAATTATTTTGTGCTTGTAAAACTAAATAAGCACAATTCCTAGACACAGACTTTTCCCAATTCAAGCAAAAGAATGCTGTCCTCGAGTATCTCTGCCTGTCATGTCAACAATGCTGATGGCTTAGAGATTAAAGGAACCTCGAGACCACCATTTTTAAACACTCTTGACTATTTTGGGGAACAAACTAATCCCCATAAATCTTATCAAGGATATGTGAAAAACCCAAACATATGTGGAGGAGATTAGTGCAGAGTTTTGGTCTTATTCTCGATTTTCTCACTTCAGATAACAAGGGTGACAGATATGCACACGCCCACACACGCACACTCATTTGTTCACCATTGTTTTCTTTGAAACTTTGAAGGGTGATAACAAAATCCTTATCAATCCCAAGCATTGAATTGGGCCTTTTGAGACCCGTCCGCATGCACACAGAAACGCTCACATTTACCGAGACACTTTGCTTCTTAGCCTAACTCCACATCTAGCCTGTTACTCATGCACTGCTGAGTGAGGCTGGCACTGGTTTGGTTTGGTTGCTCTGCTTTCTCAACTCACATTGTGTCATCCCTCATTACCTCCAAATGCCTATAAAAGAGCCCAATCTACTGACGCCTTTTGAAGTATAGGAATGGAAAACTGAGCCTTGATACAAAGAGTCAAATCACAAGAAAAACGAGAGGGAAGGGAGGGAAGAGTGCAAGAGAGACATAAGGCTGGAGGGAAAGTAAGAGAGAACGCTCGGGGAGGAATGTATAGACTGAGCAAGGGACTGTTTAAAATTTAAGACCAAAAAGGACAGAGCCGAGAAGTAGATTATGGGTGTTCTGATTTGATTTCTATGGCAGATATAATGATGGTTAGTTTTCTATTCATCTTCCCAGCTCAGTGGGAGCACAGTAGGCAAATCGGGTTTTAGGATCTGGCCAGTGGGCAATGAGGAGGGCTATTAAAGGATCATTACCATCTCCTGCCATTACGGAGCTGTTGCTCCGGAGGAATTACCTTGGTAATGAGACCAACCTGAAACTGACTGCTTGCAGCAAGCCTGACGTACATTACATGAGAACGCTGTGACACACACCTACACACACATCCAGACAGACTATTTGGATTGATGGTTCTCGCTGTTGGTTTCTCGCACGGCGGTGTGTGCAGACGCGCATGCACGTAGACGCCCACTTTCCCAACAAAATGCTTGAGAAGATGCGTAGGAGTCCAATTAATCCTTTTGACAGTTGTTAGTGTGCTTGACATTAGCAGGATGCCACTTGTTTTCTTTCATTTCACTTGCCCCTCCGTACTGCTCCGTGTCCGTGTGTTTGCTCCCTTTCGCACATTAAAATGCTCTTTGACACGGTGCCTCCTGTGTGCACTCTGGGGCTTGTGAGCTATGAGCAGTCATTAACCTGAAATGCTATCTTGGAGACGCATACGCTTTCTGACAGCCGCAAAGTCTTTTTGCTGCTGATCTACTGTGTAATAGAGGGTAAGGGGGAAACAATTAAAGCAGTAGACGCTGTGTCTTATCTTGTAAAGACAAATAAAAACTTGCACATTAACTCACATTAACTTTGTTGTGTTTTATTTTGACATTAAAAGTAAGCTGGGAGTGTAAATATTTAAAAGAAGCCCTGTTAGCACACAATTATTTAAGTTACTCCTAAAATGATATTTCAGCCAAAAGCTGTCTTTAGAGCAGCAAATAACCTCTGGGTCTGGAAGAAGGCTGTTACTGGAAGGAATAATGCCCGTGTTGTCTATAATGGATACCAATTATGTAACTGGGAAAATAAAAATGAATTACTTCAGTCTTCCCTGCAGCATAACGCAGACTGTTCCTTTCCATCTGCAAGCTCTGTATGTTCAAAACAACCATTATCCATTAGATCTACATGGCTACAGCCACTACCATGGTTTTCAAGTAATGATTTTAATTTTAATTTTCAAAGCAGGAACAGTTGGAACCTTTTGTATTTCGTTATCTGCTATAATTAAATAGGACTAAAGAACAGTCTTGTAGACAAACTATGCCTCACCCGTCAGAGTCATCATCCTGGTATAGAAGGCATTTAATGGGTTGCTGGTATAAGCAAACTAAAACAAGACTACGGGAGGCAAAGGCATGTTCACTGTAACTTAAGTGGCTTTGTATGCACACAACCCTGCGTGCTTTGAACCATAAAGCTAGCTGCTGGAACTGGAGCCCCTGTAACTATCAGCTTAACATGTACAAGAGGGTGCACACATAGACACTTGTATTGACAGTGCCTTTCCAAGGGCAGAGCTCATTCCAGCTTTATGATGGACCTAAAGACACGCTGTGGGCAGCAAGGGCTTTGGCCAAAAGGACTTTATAGCATCATAAACACAGTTATACCCCATCTCACCAACATAAATACATGCTGGAGAGTTCCCAAGAGGACAGCTTTTAAGTCACACCTGCACTCGAAGGAGGCAGCCGGCATTCCCGTGAGGAAATCAGGTGAAGATGCTTTATGATACTGTACTAATTCAGTGTGACAGCAATTATATTTGTCACAAAAAAGCCCCACGCGCACATTAAAACTTCCATCTGGGATCCATATGATGCCTGCATTTCACGTTCCCACCCTTGAGCAGATTTCAGTGTTGTTCCCTTAGTGGTGCTACATTTTTGTCTCATTGCTGCTGTGCCACGTCTGGGGAGAAGAAATGCGAATATAATTTTACTGTCTTAAAGAATATGAGAAAGGCAACAACGCTGGATGGATTCTGCCCACGTAAATAAGGACGTGGACACCTAGAGAAAGCCCAGAACAGTTTTTTTTTTCTAATTGAGGACCTCCCTTGTGATAACAGGGTGTTAAACGGGAGTGTGAGTGTTAAGGTTCAATGCAGGGGACTCAAACGCAGGACTCCTGAATCAGCTGAACACAAGGGTTTATTTACAGAGTTCACCAGGTGTACATACAGGAAATGCAGGGCAGTGCTATATACAACAATGTGAGGGACGGGGCTCCGGGGAAATCCAAAGGGGGGAATCACTCGCTCTCCAACTCTCCACATACACGACGGCAGTTCCTTTCATCACACTTGACACACAGATTCACACGGGAAAGGTAATCCAGGGGGTCTGTAGAAGAGGAAACAGGAATGAGTACGATATTCACAAAGACACTTGACTTATCTTGAGCTGTAGCTTGACTCGCACTGACGCGTGGTAGACAACAATCCAGCGAAGACCAGCAGTCACCTCCTGGCTTAAATGCCGTTCACCTTGATGGGCATCAGGTGTGTTCTTTTCCGTGGGCGTGGGCCGAGGGCGTGTACCTGCAATGAGTTCCGCCCCAGCGACAGAGAGGAGGAGAGAGAGAGAGCGCGAGAGAGAGAAAAGGAAGAAAAGGCCGATCAGCGTCTCGCCGATCCCCCAGGCCATGACAGTGAGGAAATCAGCTGAAGGTCTGAGAGGTAAACTAAAGGGCAGTCATTGTGTTTGCCTCAGGAAGACAGAAAAAAGGGACAAAGTGTCAGCCTGAATGGTGACATTAAATAGTGACATTGAAGTGAAAGCATTTACAGGTGGTGGTGGAGTGCCACCGCCTTCAATTCTGGTGCTATGTGAAATTATGGTGATGTCCGAAGACGGTGCTCATTATGGACAAAGTTTCAGGTCTCGCAAGGTTTTGCTCTTGGTCACACCCCTCCAGGTAACACTGCCTTTGCACACATGAGGGTTCCCTTGGCAATGGACAATGGAGTCCCCAGATGGGGTACTTTGATGCAACCCACTCAGTGAATCCAGGAAGAGTGGGTGCTCTGAAGCACTGTACTGTACACATGCACAGATGACAGCACAGGAAAGCAACCTTCTATTCCACTGGGGAAACCCCCAGTCTGCAGACACCAGTTGACAGTGGTATAAGTATACCCACCCCAACCTGACCACTCTTACCAGCAGCAGCTCCAGAGTGGAACAGTGTGCAATCCCTCTTCAGCAGACTGGTTCCAGAACCCAAGCTGTGCACTGAGGCAAGCCCAGCTGTAGGCGGTATCATTCGGCCTCAGGAGGAGCTCAGGCTCCTTGCCCACCAGAGAGGTAACAATCCATGTCAGTTTCTGTAAAGGAGAGGCTTCCAAGCTCTCTGTCTTTGACCGCTGCCTGATCCACTCTGCTCTGACCTCTATGGCTTCACCTTCAGGTGGTGGATCCATGGGAGTTCAATTAATTTCAATTGTCAAATGAACAATCAGTATAGTGCTGATCTTTGGCATGCATTAGATCTACCATTCTGTTATAAAACCTACTTAAGTCCATATGCAAATCAAGAGAAACATACTTAATGAAGAATCCACAGTCTGACCTGAATTTGGCTTCTTTTACATAAGCAATACTCATTTTCTCTCCCTCTCACAGCCTCCTCCTTCCTAGCCCTCACTCTCTCCCTCTCTCCCTCTCTGAGCTGCACTAACACTTAGGCAGAGATTTACATACACAGAGTGGGAAAAAGGGATTGGAGTGAGAGCAGGGTGGAGAGAGATTCAGTGTTTCTCAGAAGCAGACTGAGACAGAGCGCTTCACTCTGTCAGTGTGAAACCAGCCATTCAGTCTGATAGGCGTCAAGCATGATAATCCCAAAGGAGGGCAGAGATGTATGTGTGTGAATGAGTAAAATGCTGTGTGTGCAGTCTGGTCGGCAGACTGGTGTAAACAGTTAGGTGAGAATATCCATATATGCAGTGCATGAGGAACATATCAGTGGCGTGTGAAATTTGCAGTTGTTTTATCTTCACGCGTGGACACATGTCTCACTATTTTCTTGAATCTGACAGACAGAGATTTGTGTACGGTGCATGAAAATCTATAAATTGCGTGAAACGTTGCGCTGTGTACCTGATTTATGCTAGGTGCTGCTCCACGCTAAGCCATTAAAGAGGAAAAACTTCACAACATCAAGCTAATCCACCATCACACTCAACAACTTTTCAAGAAATAATATTTTAAGTTTCTAAGCCCCTCGCCCTGCAACACTTTAGTGGTATGGATCTAGTGAGGGAAATTGGATTTCTGTAGTGCTCGGGAATTCAAGTGAACATGACCAGCTTGTACATCTCCAAAAGTCCTCAAGAGTATGGCTGGCAGATGCTTTCTATAGCTTGTTTCCTGCTTGTTTGGAGATGTCCTTGTAAACATCCCCTCTCTTGCTATTTATCTCTTTCATGCCTCACAAGAGTGGAGCAGGTGCGGTGTATTGCTCAAACACGACAAAGCACCATGGAGCACCGAGGTGTGCATTGTTTGCTCTCCCTCTCTCCCCGTGTGCCTTCCAGCCATGCAGATAGTGAGTCCCCCGTGATGTCAGGCAAAGCAAAAGGTTGTTTGTGACATAAGCAGTGATCCACACCACCACCGCCGCCGCCATCATCCCATCCCCTCTCTCTCTTTCCCTGTGGTTCCTTTACTCACACCTCTCTGCTTGTCTGGGCTGCTGTTTGTTGTGTTACTACATAGCAGATGTTTTGGTTTGCATCTCATGACTCCAGAAAATGGTCAAATTTAATAATCATGTTTATTTGTTGCTGGGTGGATCATCTTAAGCCACACCCCACCCAAAACACACACACACTCCTATACCCACTTTTTTAAAAAAGTCACACGTTTGTCCTCTAAGTGTTGTTGCTTGCTTTATTGTTATGGAAATTGAGTATTATTATCTTAAATCCTCTAATTCCAAAGGCCCTTTACTGTGATCTGATAACACAGAATCAAACATTTGCAAGCACCCTTACTTACAAACATTTGATCTACCCCGCTCTTGGTTTTCACAGAAGATTTGCTTGGATGGGAAAATGCAGAACAAGATAAAGAAGCCTTTTAAGACCATAGGGATGCTCTTCACCTGCCAGAGTGGCTTCTTAGGGAAAGCGGGGACAGTGCCATCTAGTGATGGTGACTCCCTGTGCTAAAATGGAACAAATAAGTGGATATGGGAAAGTATTTTCCTTATGTTTACATCCTTTAGATCCTCATGGACCAGACAACGTGGGAAAAAGGCACGCACACTCATTTGAACATTGCCTCAATGAGCTGAGAAAGGCAGTTTATGGTGCCCTTGAGCAGAACATCCCATTGAGGCTCCATGTAGACATAATGTTGACAATGTGTGTTCCTTTGTAATCCAATTACCCCGCTGACCCAGACTGCCCACACGTCTACCTTGTTAATACACCAGCAGAAACCACCAGATAGTTCACATCCTTTAGGTCACACTGCTAATTTAATACACTCCAGATAATTTCATTTTGACCCCTGACCTCTGATCAATTGCTTAAATGATAAGATGCTCTTTTGGGAAAGGTGTCTTGGTCAATAAACCTGAAAGAAAGCACATTAGATAGAGGCAAGGGGGTTAGAGATGAAGTTTATCATAGGAAAATCAATCGGAAGCCAACTAGCAAATTATGTCACACTCAAAAACAATCACAGAGACACACTTTGCTCTTGGATTCATGGAAAAAACAAGATGTACAGCCCATGAAGTCACTCCACAAAATTACATTTTAGTGAATGATTGTCGAACAGCATGAGGAGGGATGAGCGAACGGTGTGATGAGTGTGTAATCCAGGGTCAAGGATTGATATTTGTAGAGTGGCAGCGTCGGTGTGGATAATGGCAAGTGAGAAGTCAAGAACCATTTAATTTGCTCTCCCATTTGCCTAATTTAAGACCTCCATTTAGATTTTGTCTTTTGGGGCTACTTAAGATAATTCTCCCATAATTAAAATGGACTGTGTCAAATTGAAAACCCATTACATTATTTAAGAAACGATACCTCCCAAATACAAATGTAGCTACACATGACTGCTGAGTACCCCGTAAAGACAGAGGTGGTTCTTTGTTTAACAAATATAGCGCATAAAATATATCTAGTAAAAAAAAAAAAGTCCAGTGGAAATTATCCCACAAGATTCAGACATCCACAAAAAAAATTATCAGCAAGATAGTCGATGAATCACCGTGACTCCAGTATACAGACTGCATGAGTCTCCCACGAGTCTTTTAGATAAGATGTATATCTTGACAAATATCAAATAAAAAATGACCCTTTTAGTGATTCCTCCTTCTCCGAGCTTTTGCTCTTTTAAACTGTTTGCATTAAGCGTAACCTTAGATAAATGAGGACGATGAAGCAAATCCTTTTCAATTTAGAGAAAATATCATATCACACTAGGCTTAGAGGCTGCAGCACTTACACTGTGAATTGCATTCCATAATGATTGATCCTTTTACACACTGACAGGAGGGGGGGTTGGGGACTGGACCCGCTTGACCGTTCACTGAGAAGCTGAGGCCATCGTTTCACATACAGCACACGTCGGAGGCAAACGTTGCACAGGATTACTAACAGAAAGTGATCAAACAAGTGTATTATTCACCCCGCGCCTGTTAATGTGTGGATGTTATTGTGTGCAATCGAATGCCTGATACCACCAAATTGGTCTCTACTCACCAGTCTGATGTTCTAGTCAAGCTGGCAGCAG
Source organism: Pelmatolapia mariae (assembly GCF_036321145.2). Taxonomy (NCBI): domain Eukaryota; kingdom Metazoa; phylum Chordata; class Actinopteri; order Cichliformes; family Cichlidae; genus Pelmatolapia; species Pelmatolapia mariae. Next base: position 18,192 of record NW_027052055.1, on the reverse strand, counting down.
TGATATGAGTAATGCCCACTATCACAGAGAGGCAGGGAGTGGAACAATTGGCTTGTCAAATAAGAACCACTTGACAACTTCTCAAAGAAGATCAATTATGGTCAGCGTCCTGATCAAAGCAGTGACACGAGTGTGACTGTGTCGCACATGGCAGCCAGGGTACGGCTCCCTTGCTCGTGTAAAGTCTTCTAATAGTCTTGGTCTCAGTGGTTTTATGCTCCAAATGACCACTGCTGATTGCGTGACAAATCGTTAAATGATATGATGACCATATTATACTGGTAGCTCAGATACTTAACCATCTGCTCAAAAACACAATTACACCTTAGCTCAGGCTGATGTGGCAGGAAATGGAGGAAGAGGGCATCCTATAATAACATGATGTAGACATTAAAAAGTTAAGGTGAAGACAAATTCAAAGAGCACTTCTCTGCAGTGTAATGGAGCTGACTTACAGTCCTCAGCCCCCACCCCTGACCTCACAAGAATCCTCTTTCCCAAGCAGATGAGGCTAGTGTGACGGAACTACAGGCAGGAGATGTGATTACCAGATCTCAATCGACTGTAATTCACCTGTCATCCCTGTCCTTAATATGCATCCGCTGTGCTCCAGTGATCCCAGACGTTGAATGACACTGGCTCCTGACGTTTGATCCAGCTCATGGACATTGATGTTTCTTAATTATTGAAACAATGGAGTGAGAAGCAAAATGAGCTAGTGGGGAAAATAGTAGCCAGCCAGGTTAATTTGGGGTTCATCAAATTACTGTGTGAATTAGAGTGATGTCGTAAATTACAACAGGCCCGTAATGAAGAAATGGAAACTTAGAGAAAAAGGAAGCGTTCTGCAGCACCAGCAGAAAACACCTCCACCCAGATAATTAAATAAAAGCACAGCCTACAAATTAGAAAGCCTTTTGTATTCTGAAAAGAGGGGCTATTCTGTGGGCTGTAAAAATGGGAATGACCTGCACATGGCCTAAAGGGGAAGAGAGGGAAAGGACAGATCTCTGCTGTGTAAAACTGCGAACAAGCACAGAGATCTGAGGAGAGGGGGGAGCAAAAAGAGAAGGAGGTCACGCACCAACACGAAAGAGTTAGTAAATGGAGGACAATAGTAGGGCGTATTTTATTGGGAGTAGGTAAGAGGTAAGGGCTGGCAGAGGCAGGGAAAGTGATAAGCTAAAAGAACTGGAGAGAAGTGGAGGGAGGCGAGGTGAGCAGGGGTGAGAAATTTCACTGCACCCCATTTCTCTCTGACATTCTTCAGCCCATCTCCTGAGCCCATCCATCTTGGATGACAATAGCACCCTGATTTGCATACCAAAAACTCTTTTCCGATACGCGCCTTCCAAGTCATTGCGAGAGATTAGAAAATATCGACAATTATTGACAAACCCCAAAGCACGGGCAAAATTCCATCTGTAATATTGCATCTACCATTTTATTTTCTTATTTTCTTCCCTCTTATGAGGGCACATTATTGACTCAAAAATCTGATTGCTGCTGCCGAGGCTTATGAGGAGAGTTGGGGCGGCAAGCAGTTTTGGCTTGCTGTGGAAGTGACTGTCAGTGAGTTTTGGATTCTCCGTTATTGCTTGTTTGTGCATATTTCCTAATGACACAGACTTTAATTAAGATAATCATCACATTGGTACCCCACATGGCTCTACTGTGGGGCCTTTGCAGATTAAGGCCAGGTCTGTATAAACCCCATGTGATCAGTTATTCTGCTTTTGGGCAAACCTTGTGATTACAATGATAAATGCATGACATAAAAGAGAGGATGGGGATGGAATATGGCACGCAAGAATTAAAGGGCCATGGAACAATTGCTGAGATATTAAGGAGCATCATCAGTCCAGAACTCACAGAGAGAGATATGGGAAATGAGTGCAGTTAATTGAATAAGTCAGACACCGTAAGGGAAGCCAGTTATTAAAAATCCAAACTATCGCACAGGCACGCAAGCATGGTATCAGCACCTGGAACAAAATGGGAAAGCACCTCTTCTGTTCACGAAAAGAGAACCAGAAAGCAGATATTCATTGAAGTAAGAGAGGTCATTTCCACATATGAGTCTTTGCCAATAGATAGAAGTAGAACAAGGGAATCATAAGTTTCCCTAATGCCCTACATCAGACTTTAAAGTCACTCCGAATTCCTTACTGTGAGGCCAAAGATCTCGTTAAGAAGTACAAATTGTCCTTTGTACTACAACAGAACAATCTCCGGTCCCAAGCTAATTAAGTTTCTCGTGTCCTGGCTATTTGTTGTTTCTTAATGAGAGTGCCCGGCACCTCTCCCAAGTCCTATATTGTAATTAACCGACAATGGGAAGATGACGTGGTGGAGGATAAAGAGTGGAAAGAAGGTAAAGTGGAAAGTCGTCCTGTCTGGTGACCTGCCCTCACAAGCTATCTCTCCCTCTCTCCCTCTCTGTCTTTGTATTCCTCTCTTGACTGGCTTCTCTTTTTCCAGTAGGCTGTTTGACAAGCTGCCAGTTCTAATGCCCTCAGTGCAATGTCCCTTGTCAACTCCCATAAACTCTTATATCTATCAGAGCTTCTTCTTAACAAAAAAAGAAGCTTCCATTATCAAAGTGATTAAAAATGATCTTTAATTCTGGGGACAGCCAAGGGTACGGTGAGTTTAGACAAAGAGCCAATTGCAATAAAGTTCCGCATCTGCATATCTTTATTGCATTCTTTTTGTTGCCTTCTTTTTTGTAACCTGCGTCTCCCTCCTGCCGACATTTGTCTTTTCTCAGGTGGCGCTCCTTTACTTCGTTTCTCCTCCGCCGTCTCTCTCGGCGCATCAATGAGAAGTGTTAAGAGTCGATTCAGTAGCGTACACGGATCAATAGATCGCGCTGACCCTGACACCAAAATGTAAATGCTGTTGTTACATAACGGCTTATGGAAAATCCACTCCATCACACAGATTTAGGAAAAAGGGGCTTTAAAAGATGCATATTTTGATTTTTTTTAAACCCAAAAAACAAAAAAAACAAACTCATTTGCATATATAATTACTTAAGTAATGGGCTGTATGTTATGAACAGTCAATTTGCTAATTATAGCATTAGTTGACATTGAATAAAATCAGAGTATATCGCCACATATGATCTTTTATATACCAGATTTTTAATTAGTGCATTAAGCTAAGTCAAGGAAAGATGCAATATCGTCATGTCTGAAACCTCCCACCAAGGTGAGATAAAATAGCAGGGGGATATAAATGTGATGTAGTGCGGGGAATAAAAGTTGTGGTGATGGTGAAATACCTTAAGAGCATAACTCTGCCATGCATCAAAAGTACATGCTGTCAAACTTGTTAATTTAATTACCTGAGTTGTGTTGGGGATTTTAAATGGCTGGGGAGGTAGTTAGTATCTGTGCCAGTGGAGGCCACCTCGGTGTCAGCCGGCTCCTCTCACTCACTTCCTCGCATCCTTTCCAGATACACTGCCAGCTTTTTGCAAGTAGTGCTTCATTTACAGTTACAAGGTGGTGGTGGTCAGGGGTGTGAAGAGGAAAAGGAGAAGCAGAATATAAGGTGAGGGGAAGAGCAGCTACCAGAGAGGAGTAAAAAGAGGAATAGCTTTGGATAAGATTCTGAGCAGGAAAGTGAAATGCAGGGAAGCTAAAATGCCATGACAGGCTTAATTAGAACCATTACAGAGTGGCCATCTGGGGCTCACAAGGTTGTCTCTTACTCACAACAACAGAATATGATTAATGGAAACCCACAAAGTGATGAGTACTAATGTTTACTGCAAAAAAAAGAAGGGTGTGTTAAGAGTACATCTGACACAAACGAGAAGTGGCAACTTGCAATGTGAAGCTTGAGTGCAAATCACAACATTTTAAATGGCCTTTCAGATGAGAAATTGATCAGCTGGCTAAATGCATCCGGTAGAAGACCTTTTAGGCAAGGGATGCAGGGATGTGCTAAGAGAAGATGGAGGACAGAGCGTTGTTTACTTTCTTTGAAAAGATGAGAGTGCAGGACAGGATGGGGACGGGACGTGATGAATTCTCTTAAAGAGCAGCACTGGACATCAGACAGAAAATGTGATGAGGCACAAAGGCCTCCCAGCGCATATCAAACAGATGATTTCAGTCTGAGTGATGTTGTCTTGGTATTATCGACTGTATGGTGAGACTGAATGATAATGCCAGTGGCTGAAGAAGAGGACAGGTTAAAAAGTACATGGGCAACTCTTTGACCGCCTATCTAATGCATACCAAATCCTTTGCTCTGCTTTGTAGCTTCACACTCACAAGGCTTGCATCTATCACTCCCGCTGTCTGTTTATCTCACCTGTTTGAGCGACTTCCAACCTCAGGTGGTTCACAGACTTTGTTTGGCATTTGTCTGGTTTTGCATTAGCATTCTCTGAAGTGATGCAACTCTGCTTTTACTTTTCCTCTGCTCAGTGTCAGGTATGAAAATAATCTATCTTTATTTTACATTTCGATACCAGCGAGCGACTGTAATGTATATACATGCAGTCATCATGGACTTCTCGACTGTATGCAAATGGACTCTTTGTGAATGTCGTGGTAATTTGGGGATTTTAATGATTTCTTTACACTGCTCTTTTGCCAGGATCTTCAAAGTGTTTAAAAAAATAACAACTGTTTGAGTTTAATTTGGATTTTTCTCTAATCCACACGGAAGAGTATACATAGAAGTTTAAATATATACCCATTCCCCTTACTAATATTTGGGTAAATGTCCCTTAGTAAGTGACACATCAACCAAACACTTCTGGCATAATAGTGGGCAGATATTTGACCACTCTTCTTGGTGGATTTAGTTTGGGATCATTGTTATGTTGAAACAAACAACTTTGCCCAAGTTTCGACCATTTACAGTGCCTGCTGATTTGTAGTGAAGTTAAAGAATTTGGAGATGGCATTCATTCATTATTCCATCCACTTTGTGCTATGTACCAGAACCACTCGCAGAAAAAACACCACAGTCCATGATGTTACCACCACCATGTTTCACAGTTGGTTCACTGTTCTAAGATCTGAAAGTCCTTACTCTCACTCCTGAGACTAAGATAGTTGTGAACATCCTAACCAATTTCCTCTTATCTGAAGGTGACATCCTGGGTCTTCTTCCAGACCTTGGTAAAGTGGTGACACGTCCAAATTCAGAATCAAAATCAGAGAACCTTTATAAATCCCAGAGGAAAATTTTGTTATAGCAGCAAATATACAACAAACAACAAGCACTCATATAAAATGAGTGTAGAAACAGAGTTATGACAGATACATAGAAAAATATAGAGATATAGGTATAAATATAAATATAAAAGGACAAGTGCATGTGCAAATATGTTGTGGTGTACAAAAGTGACAGGGTGCATTGAGGTGTGATTAAATACTGTTCCACATCCAAGTGGATGAATTAAAGAGTCTGATAGCAGTGGAATGGCCTGTAACGTTCCCTCAGACAGCAATGCTGAAGGAACCTATTGCTGAAACTGCTCTTCAGATTGTCCAGTGTGTTATGGAGGGGCTGGGAGCCATTGTCCATGATTGCCAGCAGTCTTGCCAGCATTCTGTCACTGATCACCTCCTTCAGGGTGGCGAGCTTCATGCCAAAAACAGACTCGGCCTTCCTGATGAGTTTCTTCAGTCTGTTTGCGTACTTTGCTTTGATGCCTGAACCCCAGCACCCCACAGCAAAGAAGATGGTGCTCACAAAGCATATAGAGCAGCCTGCTGCATACATTGAAGGATCTGAGCCTTCGTAGAAAGTAAAGCCTGCTCAGACCCTTTTGGTAGGCAGGGTTGGTCTTGGCAGATTACTTGTACTCATGTAGAATCTGCAGTTGTTTAGAACTGGCTCCAAGAACCACAAGGAGAAAAAGCAGTTGGATAATTTACTTGCACAAACTGTTATTTATTAAGAGCATCCACCATTGTAATGGTATATATTACCAGACACAGAAAAAAAAAACCATTATTCTTTCCACCAGACCCTCTCCCTTTTTACTCTTCTTTGCCTAAAGCCTTGAGTCAGAATGGCATTTCTAAAGATAATTCATTCAGTTCTTCTCATTCAAAACAATCACTATGTGTATACATAATTTATTATATATGACTTAATAATTAAAATCAGCACATTTGTGTTTAGCATCCTTATTGTCTTGCTATACTATTACATAGCTCTGCGAATGGCATTTTTAACAAGGTTTTCTGGTATTTGTTTCTGCAAAATAAATACATGGATACACACTTAAAAGAAGACAACCTAAATATATCATTAAGTTCTATTATTGACCAGAACAAGGGTCTCTGCTCTTTTGGCAACTCCTCATCGCTATTCACTGCTGCTATCTATAGTGCTATGAACGTCTCAAACAACTGTTTATCGGATCCACTTCACCACTTCCCACTCCCCGGCAACATAATTAGATGTTTTCTCAACATCTAATTATGGTTAGAAAATAGTTCCAAAATGCAAGCTGTGCCAGTGTCGAGATGCAGCCTCAGTGTCAACTTGGTATATTTCTTGAAAGTCACCTGGACTTTTCAGCAAAAGACAGTTTGACTCAAAGAACTGTTTTAAATTCTGTTTGTTTTGTTTTTTTAATCTATTAAAACTAAATGGAATAAAATCTCAATTGAGAAAAGACTATCAAGAAAGAAAATCCTGCTCCAGAGTACATTTCTCATCCTACTGAGTTGACTTCACACTAAAAGACTTGCATCGCACAGCTTACAATGTTGAAAATGAAGGAGCAGAGAAGACACAGTTGTAACAGTTACCAGTTCACCACTAACTACAGACTGCCACTTAGTCACCAAATTAGTAAAAGAACCCCATATTTGTTTATTGTAATAATCTGATGGATATTTCTTATTTTGTAAGACATTTTGGCAAGACTTCTTTGTACATGGAAACAACATCAACATCAATACTGGCCCTGACTCAAGTAAATGCAATGAGAAGTTCAAGGTTATATGAATGAGCAGCTCTTATTTTGGCTAAAGGTTGTTTTCCATATAGTGACTCCTGCCTGCTACACTCTGTGTGCAGAGGGAGGGGGATGCAAACACACAAGTGTGCTTATTCACTAACAATAATAAACATTCCCAAGTAGGGATGGGTATCGTTTAGGTTTTATCCGATACCGGTGCCAAACCGGTACTTTTGAAACGGTGCCGGTGCTTAAACGGTGCTCAAACCGGTGCTTAAAGAATGGAGAACACAAAATTGGTCCAAAAACCTCTCATGTTCAGCTGTTTCTTTTGTAAAAAGATAACAATGTTAGCCTTTTCTGAAGCTATAGGGCATATATGGTATCAACTCTTGGCTGGAAGCAGTGCTTAATCAATGGAAAAACACAAACTTTGTCCAAAAACCTCTCATGTTTAGCTGTTTTTTTGTAAAAAGATAACAATGTAAGCCTTTTCTTCAGCTATAGGGCATATATGGTATCACTCTTGGCTGGAAGCAGTGTTTAAACAATGGAAAAAACACAAACTTTGTCCAAAAACCTCTCATGTTTAACTGTTTTCCACTTTTTCTTTGGTCATTTTAGCCTTTTTGGCCGGGTGAAGGGAGTATCTGCCATCAAACAAGAAGACAGCCGCACGCAACTACGACGGTGTTTGCTAGTTCACCTTACATGCATTAATGTAATAACGTGGTTAGCGTACTCAACGTAATTACACACGAAACAACATTAAGCTACTCACGCAGAGAAGAATGGCTGCTGCTGCCATCATCATCCGTCATCATTTCTGCTACATGGCAGGGCTAGGGGCCAGGACTCCTCCTCTTCGGGTTCTTGGGGGATGTTGCTAACTCCGGGTCCGATAACAGGCAGCACACCCCCAGTAGATGTGCATGGTGTGAGGTCTCGCAGCAAGCTATCAAACACGGCGCATTTCTCGGCTTTAAAAAAAAAAAACGCTATGCGTCGCCAGGTGTTTCATCGGATTTGAGGTGTTACCTCCTTTGACAGTATCACAGTATCAGCTTAAAGCACTTGTTGCAGGCTGCTGAAGTTTGCATCTTTTGCTGCGAAGTACAGCCAGACTTTTGACCGCTTCGCCTTGGGCATTTTTAATCTGTAGCTCTGCTCTAAAAGAACGTACGTACCTGGACCCGCCTACTATCCTCAGAAACGTAAAATGATTGGCTAGAATTGGCTCAGGAAAAAAAAAAGCACCAAAATAAAGCACCGAAATGTGCGCTGCTTTTCGGTCTGGTTACTACCGTTTATGTCAGAACGACACCGGTACCCATCCCTATTCCCAAGTCTGACCATCAAAAGGCAGTTTTAAAACTCTAACATCACTGAATCCTATCTTTAAGCCTAATAGGAAATCTTAACTATGAAACACACCTTTGAATGTGTTTTACAAAAATGAGAGTTCAGCCTTTTATAAGATTTTATCTCTCTGATGGTCAAAAACTAAAATGCTCAGCTGTTATAGAGCCACAACCTGCTCGCAGAAGACAGTCACACACAAATTCAGTGACTCTGTCCTTATATCTGCGCTCTATTGAAAACACCAACTTTATGACTGTATGTATTTTAGCTACAAAAATTACACTCTCCCTAACAGGCGCTGCATTATTTAATTCTAAATTCCAGCTAGTGAAACGTTCTTTTTTCACATTTATGTATCACTCTCATTACCTATTTATTTCTCTATGTTCTGTATTCTGTGTTTTTTTTTCTTTTTTGATGTGGTATGCACAGCTGTAAAAGTTCTTGTCCATATTATAGTAAAGTAATATTTCCATGTACATCTGCATTTCAACAGCCTTGCATTTCATTGCTTGCATCTTGGTACCTACTTACGATCTCTGCCACTTAGGATACTCATAAATAACATCTCACCTAAAATCAGGCCTGATATTTCCTCTGTCAAGCCATCAAGAAAAGACCTTGTGCCGTTCTGATGGCCTCGTGAAACTCTTTCAGTGGATGAACAGTTGAATTAGGTAGTGTAATAATTCTGCACAGCAGTCTCTAAAATCATGAATAGCTTATTTCTTGGCACGACAATTTAAAAATAGTACCAAATAGTCACAGATGTAATAGTTTCCTTGGCTTGGCTTTACAGCAGGGTCTCGGTCGGGGCTGTGGTACACTCCTTGTTTTTGCTGTCCCGCTTTAAGCTTTAGGCTGTCAAAAATGTTTATTTTTACATAAAAATCTGACCGCGTGCAGCTTAAATCTTTAAAGATGACTGACTACAAACTGACTAGCCACTGCTCTAACAACCCACACTAGTAAACCTTGTTACAGCCTTTCTGGAAGATAATCCCTCTTCGCTGTGGTTTTAAACCCCACCCAGGAGACATGGGCATTATTATGAGGACGATGATTTCTGTTTGTGCCTCCAAAGCTGTTCGTGTCCGGATAAGTAAACTTTCATGTTTGCTGTCAGTGTTGGTGCTCCCTCAAACATAAGAAGAGCAAAAATGATTGCTAGTCAGGGAAGGAGACCAGGTGTCTGCAAGAAAGTGACATAAAAACACAGCGGAGGAGAGGAGGACAGAGAGCAATAGGGCATAGTGCTCGGGAAGAAAGGAAGAGGAGCAGAAAATGAGGTAATGAGGGACAGAGGACAGAGAAGAGAGTTCTCATGCTGCACAGAATTAGAGGGTTATAGCATAAAAAGAAAGATGGCGTGAAGAGAGAAGGAGAGCAGAAGCGGAAAAAAAGAGATGGAGAGCGGATGTCCATATAACACTGGAGACTCTCACAAAGCTGCTGTCGTATTCTCAATTGTAACAATAGCAGCAGATTGAGTTGGACAGGGTTCACAGGCCTGAATGCTAGCCAGTCAGACAAAGCTATTGAGTGGCTCGCCTGTGTTATCTGGCCTGCTGTTGAACACTCCCCTTTCTGCAGCGGTGAACAGGCTCAGGTTACACCGCTCACCGATAGGCTTTAGTCAATCACACTTCCCCCTCTGGTGAGGGAGCCACCTCGGCACAGCTCTGAAAGTATGCACCACAGATTAAAAGAGAGATCTAAGGACTTCGTTAGAAGCTAGAAAAGTGCTTGTTCCATACACCGACAACGATAGCTGTTTGCAGGAATTTCCCCTCAAAGTGCAGCTGCTGGGTCAAGCTGTCGTTAAATATCATCCTGAGCTCGACGCGACAACAATAAGTACAGCTTAATCTGTTACTTGCTTGTTTTGTTTAGTTTGATATATGGATTTGTCCTCAGCAGCGTTGTCATTGACCCGTGCGTTTTCTAATTATCCAATTCTCAAAAGGACATCATAACCGCTAACTGCAGTACATGATCCCCATTATTTCTCCATGAGATGTCATGTTTATAATTGGAAGTATTATCTCATTGATCACAGCTGCTATTGTTATCATCATAATTACCACTACAGAGTCATTAGATGGTAATTTGGCCATTTCTTACCAAACGTGAAGCCATCCATCTTATTCACAGCGTCCTTTGGGATTGGCTATTGTTCTTAAAGATAAACAAGACTTTATAAGATTTTTGATACTTATTATATTTGCTGTGTAATCTTGGGTGTTAGCAGTGTAGTGGGATCTTTTAAAATAAGATTTACACCAGGCTGACCTTTTGTCCATGGCATCCCTTGTTTCTGCTTCTACCTTCTTGGTGACTTTTGTCACAAAGGTCTTATAAATATGGATGCCATCTGCTTGAGGCTGTAATGCAATTTTAGAAGTAGGACTTTTTTTTCTTTTGTTTTTTTTTAAGTGGGTCGAATGTTCAGTTAGGTTGGAAAATTGGAGCTATACAGCTTTAGCCAAGGTTGCTCTTTGATGCATTTTATCTTATATAGTGACACTTATTTCTCTCAAAGTTTGTGCCACTGCATTGCAGACAAATCTGATGGAAGTGCAAAAAAAGACAATGGAAGATATGTCTTTTCTATACTGCAACACATTTTATATGAACTCTGGGGAAAAACAAAAAAACAGGAGCTCATATAAGAAGGGATGGTATTTTGATACACTACATTTTATTCTACCTAATATTCCGGATAGTGTGCCTCTACTGGATTGCTGCCAGCTGTGCAGGATGTTATCTTAATTGTCATTTCCAGAAATATTATAATGGCATCACATAGAACACAGAAATCCTTAATAGAAATCTGTTGGAGAATATCATAATGCCAAGATGACTTGTTATTATCTGTTTTGTAACGGAAGAACCAACAAAGCATAAAGCTAAATAAATGGTGTTGTAATAAAATAACTCATGACTGTGTTAACTGTGTTGTGGCAGTGAAATCTAAGTACTAATGTAGTAAAGATTAAGCTGATTGTGCTTTTTGCTTTTTTTTTGGCTTGCTGTATAATATGAATTAGCATGGTGTTTGCTAATGTCCTCTGGTTGGATGAGTCATTTATCCCTCTTGTGTCATATCTCTGGGTTGATCCCTAATGACCCTGTAATGTTGTGAAACTTTGCACCTGCACATGCGTCATTGTAACTGCATGATTAGTAACCTGCAGGGGAAGAAGACGTTTATGCTTCTTTATGAGGGCAATTCAGCCTTTTTAAGCTGTTTTTAAATAGTGATTCTATACATGCATTAATATTATTTATTTTATTTGTTTTTATAAGCCACTATTCAGGTTCAGGACCCAAAAATATTTGGCTTGGTTTTAATGTTTTTAAAAAGATTGGCTAGACATTAGCCACCGTCTCCCATCTGAAACAGCACATTCTCACTGCACTCATGACAAACTGAAGCTTGGTTAGAAACGGTTTTTGATCACATTTTACTGTCAGGTTATCACACTGATTTCCAATATGAGAAACAAAAAAACCTACAAAATTCCTCTTTGGCAAGGAGTTGGGATGAATGGTGGCATAATCACACTACCTTCCCGACAAGAGCTTAATCCTGTTTTGAATAGTCTTTTGTTTTTGGATTTTAACATTTCTGTTGCTGTTTGGCTGGGCGAAAGTCCGTGGCTTGGGATAAAATACACCTCTTCACTACCCTGAAAACATGCTTAAGTGCAAACGAGAAGCTACTCTGGCATTTCCTTGGTTAACATGTTTGCACATCACACAGCACTGATGACACCAAGAGAAAACTTTTTCCAGGAACACATCACATCTATTTCTCACTTTGACAGACCCCAGCTGACCTCTTATCGGACTAACCAGAACATGGAAGAAAGACATTAAGGCAGTTGCTAGTTTGTTATAATGTGGAAGCCTACAGCTGTCAAGCATTAATGGAAGGTGACTTGGGAGTCAGAAGGGGTTGTTATCTTCTTCATCTTCTTCATTACCACGAAAACAAGATATACATCTGCAGTGAACACTTGGCTATGATCTCTGATACACTCAGGGACTTCTACTGAAGTCTATCAGCCTACCCTGCACATTTCGAGCTGGTGCTTACAGAGTGGTGCCGACATTTCCGGACCAAGCATCAGTATGTGAGGAGTTGGGAGTGAAACTCAGAAATATTACAGACCACATGGGATACCCTACATTACTTCAACTTTAGTACATTCTTACCACTGCTTCCCCAAGCCTCTCAGCACATTTCCTAATGGCAGAATCATGGATTCTTCAAAAAGAACCTGATCTGAACTCAATACAATAAACAATTTATGCACCATAAATCCTGCAGGACCCATTTTTATAGCATTTTTTATAAGCAACAGTCTTATAACAAAAATGTCATGTTTGTTTTATGGTGCCAACATGCTAAGAGATTGGAAAAACGTGTAGCAAGAATAGGCTCCAGAACACCAAGAGGCTCTCATCTTGTTAACTCATTTCCTCTGTCTTCATTGTTGCTACTGAAGTGCATTGCCCTAGTTACTGTAATTTACCAGGTATTTGCCACAAACTGGCATGATTCTGGCATGATGAAACCTCCCCTACGAACAGTGACAAAAAAACAACAACAAAAAATGTCTTTCATACAACTTTTAAACACCATTATATTTCTTTCCTCAGAACCATTCATCTCTTTTCTTTTCCTTATGGCGCACACCCATACATTTACTCAAAAACAGCATTTTACACACAAACTTGTCAAGAGGAACAGATATCATTATCAACAGAGATAAAGAATCATTACTTTGACAGCTTCACAAACAGCTATGTGACCCTGAGTGTGGAAGACAAATTACAGGATGTTGTCCCGTGATGATCTGAACTGCAATCTTTGTGCATGTGCAAGCACTGCTGACTTTTACTGTGGAGTCGTCATTTTCAAAAATTGTCAATAACCAGCCTCAGCGATACCCTTCATGCAATTGCAAGCGCGTCCTTGGCAACGATACCCAACTGCAGGAAAAGGCAGAGAACGCAGACAGAATTGAAAGAAAGGGGGAGAAGGTGCTGTGTAGGTGGAGAAGGTAGTGCTTCTTTATTATGTGTAATTGGCAACAGCATATTCATCAAGACGACTAAAGAAGAACAAGCATGATACAGATGTACAAATCACACACACACACGTGCACAAACGTGCAGACACCCACATGCTAATGCAATTTTGTTAAATGAGCTACAACTAGCTTCAAATGGTATCTCTCAGCAATGCGTGGTTACTCCATATTAAGGTTAGATTTGGATGTCACCAAATGTTTAAAGTTTCTCGTTTGCAGTAATAAAAATAAATATCTAATAATTTTATTTTATATTTTTTGTCTTTTGATTAGCAAGAAAGTTAAAGTTGAAAAAGAATCCCCACTATGAATGGAGGTCAGAGAAACAAGCGTCTACAGTCTGTTTCTAAATTACTTGTAAATCAGTTAAACCATATGGAAACTGTTAGAGACAGTACAAAAGCAACTTAATAAGATGTGCTCTATTTAAATATGATGCCAGCAACACATAGAAAAAAATGCCCATAATTATGAAGATAGTGAGGACCACTGAACTTGTAGATTTCATCATTTACAGTGTCATTTAAAAAAAAAAAAGGAGAGAGAGAGAGTAAATCTCTGGGAGAGACAGAACAGACAACAAGGCCGAAAGGCTTATTTGAACGTTCATTATAGTCCAGATGGCACTGCGTCCGAAATTATTGCATCCGATTTTGTGGCTGCATTTACAAACAATACATTCAACTCTAATCCCATGTAAAGTGAAGAATAAATTAAAATAAATAAACAAGCTGATGTTCAAAAAACAACACCAACTATGCTCACTTAGGATTAACTAGGTCATAATGAAAAACTGTGATGAATAAACCTTTAAAATTCTTTTTGGAAACTATGGAGAGGTTTGGCTGTGAAGATGGACCTTCCATTTTTAAAACAAAAGCATATATGGATACAGACATATGGAGCTTTAGGAGCTGTAATCCCAAAATGGAAGAGTCACTCGTCAGAGGTCTCTGTCTAGAACAACGCTGTCCACACTGTGCATAGTTTACCCTCAGTTTGATCAAATACCTTACCTGTCTCCCTTTAAACACTGAATATTTGGTATTTAGCACAAGACACAAACAGCATTCAGAACCAAAAGAAGTGATTGGAGGGAAAACTAAAGGGGTCACCCAAGTCCTGGGTTTAGTAATTAGCCATATGAGACTGACATAAGCGACAGATCCACCTAGTTCACCTAAATGTCATCTCTGCAGGCATGTCACTAATTTGGCTATTATTCTGCACGCAGGTTGCCATGGGGATTAGACATATTTTAACTTGCAAAGATCAATTAGTTTGACAGAGCCTGGTGAAATCTGCACGCCACCAGAGTACCTCTGAACCAACATTTTTACATTCATGTAGTCATCAAAACACATCTATCCTATCATTTATAGAATCACATGTCAGAATAGAAGTTGCCAGCATTGCTGAGTCAACCAGCCTACTCTTTCACTTCTTCTTTTTTTTGGCACATGGATGTGCTTTACAACTATTTTGGATACCTAGCCCACATAAGTATGTTGTGTATCTGTGTATTTGTATGCGAGCATGGAATCACATTAGAGAGTAGCTGATAGCTTAAACCCTCCAAATAGTTTTTTTGACACCACATGAAAAATCATCCAAACGACTTACACAGATGGAAGACAAAATTAGGCAAGTGTGACAAATACCAAAGCAAACCAAACACTTGTGCTAAGAAATTAATATGAGTTCAATCTTAATGATGCTCAAAGCAAGTAAAACTAGAAGGAAGAGGTGAATTAAACAAAGTTCATTTTTTAAGCTTGCCGACAAAACAGTGGCTCACTGATAGCATCTGAGAAAGATAATCGCATTCCTGTTAAAGTTATCTTCATGCCAAAATAAACCATGCATTCTAATTCTGTCTTGAAACATGGTCACGCTATCCTCTAAAATAGAATCTCATGTGAAATGTTTTGTAATTTTATAATGACTGTGAAGAGCTGACTCAGCTCCAACTGGCCTTTTTCTACAGTTTTAGGGCACAGAAAGCAATTTGGTAGGTTAACAGGTTTAAAATAAAGGGCTCTGCTTAATAGTTGGTAACAAGTCATTTTCAGTCATTGATGGTTTGAACCCTACCACCCACCATCAACACACAGCTTGCCTGCATCATTTTAAACCTGGGAAATACAGTATAAATAGCCACGTAAAAAGTACATTTTTCAATTTTATGGTGTTATGTATCAGTAGATTATAAAAGAAATCCACCTGGTCCTCATCAGGGTCATAGAACATATTGTAACATATTACACCATGTTATTATTTAATTAATAAAAATTAAATTAAAATGCAGGAGCAGTGTCAGGAGCTGTTATTTCAGTGATTTAAGGCCTGATAAGACCCTGATGATTTTTGTCTGTCCCAATCAACTTTGGGTAATCACATTATACACTGTAAGAAAAAGTCCTAATATAAAAGTATTTTACTGTGTTATTTTACAGTTCTTCGAGAAATATCATTAAATTTACATAAATAGACTGTGATTTCACATTTCAAATGTAAATTAACGTAAAATCACTGTAATGTAATAAAACATAATTTTCTTGTTTTTTAAAATGTATTTGTCTGTACATATGCATATTTAGATTGTTAAAATACATTCACAAATGTATCATGATTTCACAAATATTTGTCCGTTATTTGAAAGATTGAACTGTTAAATTCAAATGTAATGCTATGGAAAAATATATGAAATGATTCTTATAAACTTTGTTAACATCAAATAATTATTACTATTATTGCTATTTAGGGCGATCGTGGCTCAAGAGTTGGCAGTTCGCCTTGTAATCAGAAGGTTGCCCGTTCGAGACCCGGCTCGGACACTCTCGGTCGTTGTGTCCCTTGGTCGAGACACTTCACCTACTGCTTACTGGTGAGGGGCCGATGGTGCGATATGGCAGCCTCTCCTCTGTCAGTCTGTCCCAGGGCATGCAATCCATTATTATTTAAACCAGCTGTTAACTGTATATTTCTGTACATTTAAGTATTATTATTCATATTGCCACATTCATTGACCTTGTTTATAGGTAATTTCATTGTTTAATCACATTAAAATGTTCCTAATTTAATGTTTAAAAGCACTTAAAAAAGGCAAATCCCATGTAAAATTAGGGCAACAAACTATATTGTCATTACTGAAAATAACCGTATTTTATGAGAAAGTTATTTTCTGTTATTTGATGGTATTATTTTGGCGCCCCAGCTGCCGGAAAATTACTGTTTTTCTAGGATTTTTTTTTTAACAGTGTATCATTGACGTTACAAAGATCCTTCAGTTATCTGCATGCCTGGTGGATAGAAAACAAAACACATCAAACAAGCTTTTTCCTTGCTATGCACTCAAACTACAATCAGCTGGTTTCTGTTCCTGTGTGGGTGTTTACAGGGGAGATATGGACATCATGTCACGATCCAGCTGTGTGCAAAGTAGGAGAGGACCCAAATGCAGACTCACAGGACGGGACTTAAACTCAAAACACAGCTTTATTTGCTGAACGAATAAAAAATACAAAACTAAAACTAGGAAAATCTAATGAACTGAACAAGGAGATCATGACGCTGGACAGACAAAAGGAGGTGCAGACAGACACAGAGATATGACTGACTAGGGAAACATTGATAAACATGACAGCAGGGGGAACAGAATGAAACACAAGGAGGAAAGCAAGACACAGGAACTCATGACAATATAAACACAGACACACAGAAAGAGACAGAGGGTGAAGACACAAGAGGTAATCTAATAATCAAAAGTTAAACAGAACAACCTTGGCACTAGGGATGGGTACCGGTGTCCGGTGCCATGATGGCACCGGTTCTGACATAAACGGTAGTAACCAGACCGAAAAGCAGCGCACATTTCGGTGCTTTATTTCGGTGCTTTTTTTTTCCTGAGCCAATTCTAGCCAATCAATTTTACGTTTCCGAGGATAGTAGGCGGGCCCAGGTACGTACGTTCTTTTAGAGCAGAGCTACAGATTAAAAATGCCCAAGACGAGGCGGTCAAAAGTCTGGCTGTACTTCACAGCAAAAAGATGCAAACTCAGCAGCCTGCAACAAGTGCTTTAAGGTGATACTGTGATACTGTCAAAGGAGGTAACACCTCAAATCCGATGAAACACCTGGCGACGCATAGCGTTTTTTTAAAAGCCGAGAAATGCGCCGTGTTTGATAGCTTGCTGCGAGACCTCACACCGAGCACATCTACTGCGGGTGTGGTGCCTGTTATCGGACCTGGAGTTAGCACCATCCCCCAAAAACTCGAAGAGTAGAGTCCTGGCCCCTAGCCCTGCCAGTGTAGCAGAAATGATGAGGATGATGATGGCAGCAGCAGCCGTTCTTCTCTGCGTGAGTAGCTTAATGTTGTTCGTGTTGTATTTACGTTGAGTACGCTAACCACGTTTATTACATTAATGCATGTGAGGTGAACTAGCAAACATCATCATAGCTACATGCGGCTGTCTTCTTGTTTGATGGCAGATACTCCCTTCACCCTGGCCAAAAAGGCTAAAATGACCAAAGAAAAAGTGGAAATCAGTTAAACATGAGAGGTTTTTGGACAAAGTTTGTGTTTTTTCCATTGTTTAAGCACTGCTTCCAGCCCAGAGTGATACCATATATGCCCTATGGCTAACATTGTTATCTTTTTACAAAAAAATACAGCTAAACATGAGAGGTTTTTGGACCAATTTTGTGTTCTCCATTCTTTAAGCACCAGTTTGAGCACCGTTTAAGCACCGGCACCGTTTCAAAAGTACCGGTTTGGCACCG
>NW_027052054.1:0-59327 GCF_036321145.2 Pelmatolapia mariae | reverse complement strand
CCAGCAGCACTGGACAGTCCAAACGCACCACTCGCAGAAACAAACAGACAAAGCCTGAGGTGGTAGATGATGAGAGCCAGCCACCTCATGACAGCGATAAAGCTGAAGAAGTGCAAAACAAAATGCCAATGCTGGAGGAGGTGGTGGAGGTGAATGATGCTAAAGTCAAACCAGATGACACAGTTGGCAACGCCACACCTCCCGAGTCTCTTAAGATTCCCTTACCTGAAGCCGTTGTCAGCATCTCTCATGCAGGCCGCTTGTCTGCTGAGCTTGCAAAAGAGCCTGAGCCCTCTCCTGGCCGTACAGCTGCTAAGATTGCAATAGCTGAATCTGCTCAAACCTCAAGGCGCCGCTCTGTGCGGTGCTCCTTGAAGCTACATTACTCTCTGGCTGGCCTGCGGCGCAGTGTGACTCAGCAATCTCTCCGCCGTGCCTCGCGCCGCTCCATGCTCAAGAGGAAAGCTACTCGTGTGGGTAACTCCACATGTAGCACCAAAGTTGGTGGTAAGAAAAGGACTAGTTTGCTTATAATTACTTAATTTCCCAATTATTAAAGGACTGTTTGAAATGTTTGACTTTTTATTGTTGTAGATGACTCTTGCGTGGAGGAGGAAATGGAGAAGGGAAACCAAGAAGTGTGAGTGTTATTTTACAAAAAGGATATGGGAATCGTAATGATATGGTTTTGTAACAGAGTTTTTAAGAAAAGTTCTGAACGGTCTCCTTGAATCTACTGATCCTTAAACGAATCCTTTACCCAAAGCCAATAAGCACAAAACCTAGGAGTGATGTTGGATTTAACTTTAGGGCTCATGCAGCTGAGGGTGGTAGACATCTCATTGTCAAGTTCTGTGATCAACAGATTCCTTCATGAATGTAAATACACAAAGTTAGTACAAGATGCAAACTACAAATTATGCTCAAGAACAGGAAGGCCACATTAGACTTTGCCAGAAATCCTCTAAATGAGCTGGCTCAGGTCTGGAAAGAAATTCTTTGTACAAATGAAAACAAGATAAACTTGTACCAGAATGATGAGAAGTAGAAAGTATGGAGAAAGGGAGAAAACCAAACTGAAGTATACCGCATTATCTGTCAGACATG
This sequence comes from Pelmatolapia mariae, assembly GCF_036321145.2. Classification (NCBI taxonomy): domain Eukaryota; kingdom Metazoa; phylum Chordata; class Actinopteri; order Cichliformes; family Cichlidae; genus Pelmatolapia; species Pelmatolapia mariae. Next base: position 58,220 of record NW_027052054.1, on the reverse strand, counting down.
TTGGAGGTAGTGTTATCTCATGGGCCTAATGTCTGCCAGTGGAACCAGGTCATTTGTTGATGTGTTTATTGATGAAGTAGCAGGATGAACTGTGACGTGTACAGGGCTGTAGTCTGTACTCAGACTCATCCTAATGCTGCAAAACTAAAAGCGAAAACTAAAAAGCTGTAATTCCCGAGCAGTTAAAGTAACATTTTTGTTAAACCTCCTGCATTCAAGCTGAAAGTCTGCACTTCAATCACATCTTATTGTTTTTAAAAATCCACTGTGGTTGTGTACAGAGCCAGAACAACAAGAAGTGCCATTTTCCAAATACTCATGGATCTAACTGTATTACTTTAAAAATATTCTTAAAGTGTGACCTTTTCTGTCTCTGAGGCACTCTAAGAAACCGATGCACACTTACATCTAGCAGACTTGACTACTCTAAGGCTCTGTCTGGTCTACATGAAAACTCTGCTGCTTGACGTCTTATTAGAACCAGAATAAAAAAAACACATTTAACCCATTTTTTTGTTTGTTTGTTTTAAGGTCAAGTCGCAGCACTAAGCGTAAAGCACCTGATACTATAGATGAACATCCAACAAAGAGGTGCTCTCCTCCCAAGAAAAGTCAACGTGTAAGAAGCTGTTAATGTGGTTGATGGACATTGTCATATTTTAAGTGGATTTCTTAAGATTTCTTAATTTGTAACCTCTTTGTTCTATATTCTCAGACAAAAAAGGGCAACAAACTTGAAGCACTTAAAAAGAAGCAGGAGCAAGAGGAGGAAAGGATGAGGAAAATGGAAGAGGAGAAGAAGAGGAAACAGGAACTTAAAAGGTTAACCATGCACATATTTCAGAATCAAAGACACAACTTCAATTTCTCTTTTAATTAACTTTAACATTGTCTTCTAGGAAGAGGGATGAGAGGTTAAGAAGAGTCTTTGAGGCCAAAGGAAAAGAGGAGCAGAGGGAGGAAGAGAAGAAGAAAAAGACTGATGAGAAAAATGATAAGGTATGCAACAGCTCTGTTGGGCCTGAATCTGTATATTCAGCTTTAAAAGAAACCAACTCACGTTTGCTCGGTCTCGGCCATTCTACACATTCATGCAGCGCATGGCGGAGGAGAAGGCCAAGAAGAAAGCGGCCCTGAAGCGTCAACAGGAGCTAGAACAGAAGAGGAAAATGGAAGAGGAGGCCAGAAAGAAGAAAATTCAGCAGGTTATTTGCTTTTTGTGGAGTATTGGCACTACAGCTCTTGTGCAGAGGGTTAAAGGTACTATATTTTCTTATACTGCATGCATGTTTGTTTTGTTTTTTTTTAAATCAGGAGGAAGAAAAGCGGCAGCAAGAGTTGCTGGCCAAGAAGAAGGCTGAGGAAGAGGCTCGTAAAGCACTCAAGCGGAAGAGGGAGCAGGAACACGAGAGGGAAAGGGGGCTGGAGAGGAAACGGCAAGCTGCTGCTGAAAGGTCATATGATGATTTCAGTACTTCTCACAGTATACAGGAATACACAGGAATAATATGTGGTCCTGATTAAACAAGATCATATATTAGTACTGTCATGTTTTGATTGGCATTTCTAAGAATGCACTAACTATAATGTTTTGGTTTTTTTTTCCTCTAAAACTGTAGTTACATTGAAAATGTAAATGGTAAATGGCCTGCATTTGTATAGCGCTTTACTTAGTCCCTAAGGACCCCAAAGCGCTTTACACTACATTCAGTCATTCACCCATTAACACACATTCACACACTGGTGATGGCAAGCTACACAGCTGCCCTGGGGTGCACTGACAGAGGCAAGGCTGCCGGACACTGGCGCCACCGGGCCCTCTGACCACCACCAGTAGGCAAACATGGGGTTAGTATCTTGCCCAAGGATATTTGGCATGCAGCCAGGAGGATCGATCCCAGCAGCCTGGGATCAAACCACCGACCTTCTGATTGGTGGCTGACCTGCTCTGCCACCTGAGCTACAGCCCCAATAACCCCAAAAGAGAGAAAGGACCGGGGTCTTTTCTCTTTCTTGGCTCTGCAACCAGTCTGCTCCATGTTAAAAATGACCCCACTGCCAATTTAAGGCCACCTGTTACTTGGGTTTATCAGATAAAATATATCCACAGTTGCTAACATTAACAGTAACTGTTACAAATGTAGCACCAGATGTTTAGCTTAAAAGGCTATTGTTAACTGTAGTGCTAAGAGCTGTGGTTGTTCTGATATGATCCTGCTGCACTGGAAACTTTTTCCTCTGCTAAGTAGGACTTGCACAATGTGCATTTCAAATGATTAATAGATTTCTCACTTTCCAAACATCCACAAATTTTCCTTTATTGCTCTCTGTCCCTCACAGATGGAAACGGTTAACAGCAAACTGTGATCAGTGATATGAGGAGTAGTGTAGTACTAGTGTATATACAAAACACCATACCTAACATACCTAAAGTGTGTCAATTATCTGAATTAACAAACAAAAAAGATTTGTTAAAGCCTGTAAGAAAAGGATGCGAGTTCACTCCAGGTTTTGTTTTTGGATTTTGTTTTTAAAATTGATGTGATGTTTGTGTTTGCAGAGAGCGAGTGGAAAAAGAAAAAGCTCTCGCTCTGCAGCGTGAAGTGGAGAGAGCAGCGAGAGAGAAAGAGATGAGGGAACTCGAGGAAAAAGGAAAACTGGTAAGAAACGGAATTGTCTAACAAAACTTGATGTTTGAGCACTCACAATATTTATTCTTTTTGTTGTTGTTGGTTTTTTGTTTTTAGTGCATTTCTCTTATTAGGAGTGTGTTGGGCTTGATATTTAAAAAAACAAAAAATGGAACTTGATTCAGATGATTAGGAAACATGGGTGTGAATACCCTGAAATTAAAGATGTGAGTCTGTGTGGCGATGATGATGATTATTCAATAAAAGGACTAGATGTTATGATAATGCATATTATAAGCCTACTGTAGCTTGACTGTGTTGCAGTGAATTTAAAGCTGCATTCAGTCACTTTTAATCTGACTAATGTGGAAGGTCCTTTCATCTATGGGTATCCCTTAAACATAAATCTTGTATGTATTTGAGAAACTTATGGGAGATTAAAATGTGGGGGGGGCAAAAAACCACACTTCATAAATGTTGTGCATCATATTTTTGGTCTGGTATGAATTATGCGGTCCTTATTTGGATGTGCTTTCTCCTCTCCTCAGTTCAGCACTAGTATAGTGGTAAGTTGTCAAGAGATTTATTCTAAAGACACTTCTTCAGCTGAGAGTCTGATAGTAGAAACGCGCACACACTGCAGTTTTTTTTTTTTTTTTTTTTTTTTTTGTTGTTGTTGTTTTTTTTAACTTGCAAGCAAGGGCAGCCACAGAGCACTCGCACGAGAGTGAGGGCTCAGGGACTCGCACTCTGCCACTGCCCTGGTCTTTATTTATATACAAGGGTAATACAATAATGAATACCTCTGTTCATAGACAGAGGAATGTTATTGCGTGTGTGCGTGTGAGATTCTGAAGGACGCGGCCCCTCTTCTTGTTAGGGACCGAAGATAAGAGTGTTCAGCTCTCCTCTTCCTGGTAGGGAGTGAAACTGCTTGTTCAGCTCTTATTATCACTGTGGGAACAAACTTATAAAAGAGAACAGAACAAGTCTTGTAGTGAACAACTGTCTAAGTCATCAAAAGGTCATCATGCAGTATTCTATCATATGCAAACTTATATCATTAAAAGCTTATACTGACTACTAAGTACAGTTCTCCATTGACATAAGTGTAATGTCAAACACTGAAGCACTTTATGTTTGTGGGCATTTGCTGGTGTTTAATATTCCCATTGTGCGACTTGATTAAACTTGTACTCATTTAGCACTTTCCCCATCCAAGCCTCTTTCCCACTGGCATGACATTTGGGTGTTTAAATAAAAAGTCAAGTACTGAATGTAAAGGTGGACTCTGCGCTGCACTTTTTATGGGCATGAGATCGACCTGCATGTAAACAACCTGAAGCTTATCAAATGCATTTGTTTCACAGTGGCCGTGTGTGGAAGGGGCTGCTCTGTAAACATTTTATCAACCTGATCTCACGGGTCACTAATGGTCTTTGTCGTGTTGTAATCTAACAGAAATCCACCCACTTTGGATAATCTCAGTGTTGACTTTGAGACATTATTTCATCATAAAATAGAAATCCATCTTAACCCAAGCTTTTTATTTATTTTCCTTTGAATGTGATTGACCTGTTTGTGGATTAAGCTAAAACTGGGGAAGTATATCGCACTGGGGGTGAAGTTCTCTTTATGGGAGCTCGATTGAGTCTAACAATAACCTGTAATCTTATTCAGCTACTTTTGGGATTTGTACAGTGCCGTGTTTGTGCACTTGGTGGTTTTTCCTCATGGCTTTACTTCTTTTTGTGTTGAACTTGGATCATAGGCAATTTCCATTTACCCAGGCAGGTCCACAACACTCAAGGCTAATGCATAGTTTCCTTATTTTAATCTGCACATTTGATTTGACTGAACCTTTTAAGGACCATGAAACTGGCATTTTGGATGGATTTTTGCTTTCTTTTTGTAGGGGGCTTCCCCCCCCCTTAATTATTATTATTTTTTTTTAAATTTTATGATTGTTTGCCACCTTTTCACCTTACAGCATCTTGATCATATTTCTTTGTGACAGGATGTTTTTATTTGAAAATCTATTTAATTTGTAACCTCTTTGTTCTATATTCTCAGACAAAAAAGGGCAACAAACTTGAAGCACTTAAAAAGAAGCAGGAGCAAGAGGAGGAAAGGATGAGGAAAATGGAAGAGGAGAAGAAGAGGAAACAGGAGGAACTTAAAAGGTTAACCATGCACATATTTCAGAATCAAAGACACAACTTCAATTTCTCTTTTAATTAACTTTAACATTGTCTTCTAGGAAGAGGGATGAGAGGTTAAGAGCCTTTGAGGCCAAAGGAAAAGAGGAGCAGAGGGAGGAAGAGAAGAAGAAAAAGATTGATGAGAAAAATGATAAGGTATGCAACAGCTCTGTTGGGCCTGAATCTGTATATTCAGCTTTAAAAGAAACCAACTCACGTTTGCTCGGTCTCGGCCATTCTACACATTCATGCAGCGCATGGCGAAGGAGAAGGCCAAGAAGAAAGCGGCCCTGAAGCGTCAACAGGAGCTAGAACAGAAGAGGAAAATGGAAGAGGAGGCCAGAAAGAAGAAGATTCAGCAGGTTATTTGCTTTTTGTGGAGTATTGGCACTACAGCTCTTGTGCAGAGGGTTAAAGGCACTATACAGGTCCTTCTCAAAAAATTAGCATATTGTGATAAAGTTCATTATTTCCTGTAATGTACATATATTTTAGATCCATTACACACAACTGAAGTAGTTCAAGCCTTTCATTGTTTTAATATTGATGATTTTGGCACACATAACTCATGAAAACCCAAAATTCCTGTCTCAAAAAACTAGCATATTTCATCCGACCAATAAAAGAAAAGTGTTTTTAATACAAAAAAGTCAACCTTCATATAATTATGTTCAGTTATGCACTCAATACTTGGTCGGGAATCCTTTTGCAGAAATGACTGCTTCAATGCAGCGTGGCATGGAGGCAATCAGCCTGTGGCACTGCTGAGGTGTTATGGAGGCCCAGGATGCTTCGATAGCGGCCTTAAGCTCATCCAGAGTGTTGGATCTTGCGTGTCTCAACTTTCTCTTCACAATATCCCACAGATTCTCTATGGGGTTCAGGTCAGGAGAGTTGGCAGGCCAATTGAGCACAGTAATACCATGGTCAGTAAACCATTTACCAGTGGTTTTGGCACTGTGAGCAGGTGCCAGGTCGTGCTGAAAAATGAAATCTTCATCTCCATAAAGCTTTTCAGCAGATGGAAGCATGAAGTGCTCCAAAATCTCCTGATAGCTAGCTGCATTGACCCTGCCCTTGATAAAACACAGTGGACCAACACCGGCAGCTGACATAACACCCCAGACCATCACTGACTGTGGGTACTTGACACTGGACTTCAGGCATTTTGGCATTTCCCTCTCCCCAGTCTTCCTCCAGACTCTGGCACCTTGATTTCCGAATGACATGCAAAAGTTGCTTTTATCCTAAAAAAGTACTTTGGACCACTGAGCAACAGTCCAGTGCTGCTTCTCTGTAGCCCAGGTCAGGCACTTCTGCTGCTGTTTCTGGTTCAAAAGTGGCTTGACCTGGGGAATGCGGCACCTGTAGCCCATTTCCTGCACACGCCGGTACACAGTGGCTCTGGATGTTTCTACTCCAGACTCAGTCCACTTCTTCCGCAGGTCCCCCAAGGTCTGGAATCGGTTCTACTCCACAATCTTCCTCAGGGTCCGGTCACCTCTTCTCATTGTGCAGCGTTTTCTGCCACACTTTTTCCTTCCCACAGACTTCCCACTGAGGTGCCTTGATACAGCACTCTGGGAACAGCCTATGCGTTCAGAAATTTCTTTCTGTGTCTTACCCTCTTGCTTGAGGGTGTCAATGATGGCCTTCTGGACAGCAGTCAGGTCGGCAGTCTTACCCATGATTGTGGTTTTCGAGTAATGAACCAGGCTGGGAGTTTTTAAAAGCCTCAGGAATCTTTTGCAGGTGTTTAGAGTTAATTCGTTGATTCAGATGGTTAGGTTAATAGCTCGTTTAGAGAACCTTTTCATGATATGCTAATTTTAGGTTTTCATGAATTATGTATGCCAAAATCATCAATATTAAAACAATGAAAGGCTTGAACTACTTCAGTTGTGTGTAATGAATCTAAAATATATGTACATTACAGGAAATAATGAACTTTATTACAATATGCTAATTTTTTCAGAAGGACCTGTATTTTCTTATGTTTGATGAAGGACTTGATCAGCGTAACAAATCTTTCAAGCACCATTTTAATTGGCCCAAACTATGAGGGATTGGTCCTAATAGAACCTATCCCTATGTGGTGTGTTGTTTTTGTTTTTTTGCTTGGGTTTTTTTTTTTTTTTCTCTCTGTGGTGTATGTACCAATATGTGGTATTGCTGGGTGCTTTCCCAGCAAAGCGATGCAGCATCACAATTCACTTGTCAGTGGTTTCAGTATTTCAGCTCATTTTTGTATGTGGCAGAGAAAATTACTTGAGGTATTTTCAATGTAGCAGAGCAAAGGAAATCAGATGTACTTGAATGTTTAGTCCTAAAGTACCGAACAGTGAAAGTGCACACACATAATTAGTGTGGCAGAAACATGCAAGTCTGTGGCTTTCTTGTATTTGATGTCATGGTCAGTGAGGTATGTAAAGACTGCAGCAGGTTCTCCACTGTCTATGCTAGAGCTTCTCGTTCACGGTGTTTGATGGGGATCCACTTCAGCAGATGTTAATTAGCAGAATTCTTTCAGAAAATGACTAGGAAAGTTTTCTCTCATCTTTCCGCATAAAAACTCAACACGTGGTAATCTCATTAACTTAATGTATGAGGACGTCTGTCAGCAGCTGTTGTGACTGCAGCTGCTCAACTGTTGGTTCTTCTTCCACTAGGAGGAGCAGCAAAGGCTGGCAGCAAAAGAGAAAGCTGCTAAAGAGCTGGAAGCTGCTAAGCAGAGGGACGCTGCTGCTCAAGAGGCTGCTAAAACACAGGTACAGCAAAAACTTCAGTTCATCGAGACAGCTTAACATTGGTACAAACTGGGGAGCAAACCCAAACTACAGAAACATTTGCTGTGTTTCTGTGTTCTGTTATTTGAGATCGCATGGTCAACAAAAATATTTCAAATGAAACCGCTTTTAAGGTTTTGTTTTTTTTGTTTTTTTGTTGTTGTTTTTTTTCCCCTAAACCTTATTACATTTCTTTCTCCCTCTCCCCATGCAATGCAGACTGCTGCTAACCTAAATGTGACTGTGGATATTGAGGTAATAACTATAGATATTATACTTTTTACATTAGATTATGTACATTATACCAAGTCTTTTCACCTTTAGCCTTAAGCATGTGAAAACGATTACATGAAAGCTGTGTGTGTTTCCATGACAAAGGTAATAGATTGGCATTTAATTCAGTTTCTCAGTAGCAAATATTTATAATAAATGTTTCAAAGGGTCTTAACGTGTAATTTCCCAATTTTCTTGAACTGTTCAGCCCTCAGTAATGAGCACGCCTGTAGGAAAAGGTTGTGATCTCAACGTGACTGTGGATATTGAGGTATGTGATTATTTTTATTTATTTTTAACACATGTACATTTATTCTAAACAAAGATTAAATAGAGACTTTTTTCCCCTTCTTCTCTTTCTGCAGCACTCCTCACCACAGTTACATGCCATCACGCCAAGGGGTGCAGATAAACCTTTGATTTTGTCCAAAAATCCAGAAGACTATGGGATGGACCAAAACAGTGATGACTCTACTGATGACGAGTCTGCACCAAGGAAGCCTATTCCATCCTGGGCAGAAGGTATTTAATGATCTCTAGACTCTTCAGTATACCTGAAGTGCTTTTGTGTTACTCGTTAATCCAGCTCAGTTATAATTGATTGTCTTAAATTGTTACGGTGGGTTCATACCAAGCTCAGTCAAGTTTCACCTTGTGTTACTCGTCTGAATTCAGTCGTGTTGGAAACCTGCCCTGAAACAAGTTACAGGAACGCATTTTCAAAATTCACCATGGAGTCCTACTACTGCTACTACACAGCTCCAGTCAAAGAAATATTGTAACCTCCATGAACTCGAACTCTCCTCTATCTGGGTCGCCAAGCCTGAATTTGTGTTTGCCTCAGAAAGACGGAGAGAAATTTTTCACCATGTCTGGCCTTTGGGTTTGTTTTTTATTTTCCCCCCTAAGTTTAGGCTGAAACTCTCAGCCTAAATTTAGGGAATTGCTGGTGTACAGAAATGGCCCAGCACCATGATGGTTTTTTTTTTTAAGACCCTGCTTGGAAAATCTGAGACAAGTTGAGGTGCCCGAGATTCACAGAATTTACAGAAAGGCACTATTTTGTGATGTATATCGTTATTGGGATATGAGATTTTGGTCATACCTGCACATGTGCACTGTGAACATTTACAGTGGTTAAGATTGCATAGTTTGGCTACCAGAGGGCACTCTGTAACTTCCAAGTTTTCATGTGTTCTGCACCCAGAACAGCCAGCTGGTCCAAGCATTTCATTCCCAGTTGGGCAGAGCACAAACAAATAAATACTAACCACAAAAACAAACCCATATTTGTTGGGGTCTGTGAGCAAACACTTGGCACCAGTGGAGAGGAAGAAGTCTCTTCAATAGGAAGTACCACGTTCAGGGAGAGGCAGCAATCTGCTGAGATCTGTTGGACAACTGATCACTTGATCATAAATATAATTTCATTTCCTGACTGAACTTGAAATGTAATGGCTCCCTTGATATTATCGCACTTTAACTCGGGATGAAGAATCCTAGGTATGACACTACAGAAAACTTGAACCATGATAAGATATTTCAGACATTTGTATCACAGTTCTGGTCTATGTCACAATTTTACACCCCTACCAAACTGAGCTAAACCCACATGTGTGTTTGTGGATATTGCATGCTATTTAAAGCTCCTAAACAGACCTGTTTGTGTTCTCTCTCGCTCTCTCTTTTTTGTGGGTTTTTTTTTTTTTTTTTTTTTTTTTCCAGGTCCCAATCTGGAGCAGATAATAAATAAGCAATACTATAACCCTCCTGATTTGGACTCTTTCTTTGGACCAATCGAGCCACCACGACTGGAAAACATCTTTTACAAGAGCAATCCCGGATATTTTAAACGTACCAGCTCTGCGCTGTGGGACTCGCCTCCAGCTGCAGAGTAACATGTATATGTTACTCTGCAGCTGGTGTATAAACTGCTGTATAAAGTTAAAATTCTGAAAATCTGTTTAAAATAAAGTCTTTTGTTTTGTATGTTTGTTTCACATCTTTATGTCTCAGTAGGTTTTATATCTGTGGTTTCTGTTTAGCTTTTACGGTGTGTTCACACCGAACGCGATAGACGTGAGCAATGTTCCCTCTAATTTTTAATGTGTGTGAGCGAACACACAAACTCCCTGAGCGGCCCCTTGGACCACTGAGCAACATCAGACGTGTGCACTGTGGTCACGCCAGCATCGAATCCATCCAAGTTACATGGTTTATAAAAATAATCAAATTACAGCATTTACATTTATGTTAGACTACTTTTAATTAACTCCTTTAGCCCACTTACAATGAAAATGTAAAAAATCTAGTCATTGAACTGTGTAGTATGTTAACACTATTGGAAGTAAAAATAACTTGAACTCCAATTTTGAAAACACAATGCAGTATATAATGACCAATGTTGAGCAATTAATTATATAGTTACTACTTCAAAAAAGTAACTCAGTTTGGCAAACAAAGTTTTTTTTTTTTTTTTTTTTTTTGCAGCTATTTATTTTTTTTAAAATGCAGCCAATGCGTTTTTAAACAAACATTTCAAGCTATTTACAGAACAATCAGCTGTTCTGCATTAAATTTGATGCCACACAAATTATTTGTGCCACTCCAAAAAATAATTTCTGTCCACTATGAGATAAAGGAGAACAACAGCCTGATACCTGCAGGCCTGACAACAGATGTATCACTCCTGTAACACCAGTAACATTCAGCAGTCACCTCATTGTTCTGACACACAAAACTATTGACGACACTATACACTAACTACACAAGATTTGTGCTAAACGTCGCAAATCTCTCACATCTCAAAACACCACCGTCACTCCTAAAACTTCCCCCTTCCTAAACAACTAAATGCCATGTTGCCATGTCATTTTTTTGATTGGTTGACTTGGTACTTTTTTCCACCAATAAGAAAGGGTGGGGGAGTTTTTTTTGGTTTTGTTTTTTAAAATGCCGTTTTCCACGTTTCTTCCTGCAGTAAATATAAACAACGATAGTATTCAGGAAGAAAACCAAACATTGCATATATTTTTATCATAACTCTGGTTTTACGTGGCCTATCAACACAATTTAAAAACTGGTATAAAGTCCACACTTTTTCCGTCAATTGTTCCGTCTGTCCTGCTCACATCTCCAATGTTTGTACACGTCATTAACGTGGCTTCACTCCACATCAGCCACGCCGCTTTGCTAGCTAAAACACCGGTGTTGGCACATAAGGACGCTGTCATAGCCTGTCAACCACGTTGATTAGCTGCGTATATACGAATGTGAATCGCATCATTGGCTGGACTATGGGATAAGGTGGCATCGTTCTAATCTCATACAGGAGCAGCCAGTCACTTACTGACTAACACTGCAAAACACAATTGTTGAAGTTTAATTTTAATTTCAATTCAGGTTAGAATTTTTTTTTTTTTTTTTTTTTTTTGCGCAACGCAGATTTTCTGTGCGCAGAGACCGTGCCAGCAGTGCGCAATTGCGCACGTGCGCAGCTTAGAGGGAACATTGGACGTGAGCGAAAATGCCACTGACGCAGCAGAGTGAAGCTGACCCCCCACCCACTTGAAATGAAAGGCAAATAGGCGGAGCGGTTAGTGCTATGTTTGTGCAGATTTGTGCAGGTAAAATTAGCGTTTGTGCTGCTACGGTTTTTGAGATGTTTAACTTTATTTTATAGGTCATTCAAAGGTCACCATCCCCCCAGACTGCTCCAAAACAAACCAAAATGGTCTACTTTTTTAGTGCTACGTTTGTGCTGATTTGTGCTGGTGGCAGTGAGTTTCAGCAGCTGTGGAGTTTTTCACTTTTATAGAAGACTGTCCACTTTTCTTAGGCTCGCTGCATATGAACTTTTATTAGTTTACACTTTAGTAACACAATTTATTCAGCGGAAAGGTCGAATAAATTGTAAGGTAAGTTATGTTTTATTATAAAGACAACAGGAAAGGGTTCTGTTAACAGTTTGTTTTTTATTAAATATCTGCATCGACTATTCACAGAATGTACAAGGCTTTTAAAAGTGATTTAATGTTTCTTAGCTTCAAATCTGTTTACTGTAATTTTCAAGTTGGTTGCCCATCTTTCCTAATTTTCAATTTTTATGGAAAGGACTCACTTAGCTGGCTTCATTTTAACAAATACTTTTCCGTTATAAAGCTTTGATGATTCATTTTCTTATAAAATCTAAAAATAAACATTTTTATTTACATTTCCATAGCTTACACGATACAACAACTCATTTTCTAGATATTTATAAGCTTGTTTTTTTTTTTTTTTTTTTTTTTTTAGGCTCCAGACAGGTTTTGTAGCAGCAGGGCAAAAAGGGGCCCTTTGAACTGAAAAGGATGCTGACCCCTAACTTAAGCCACGATGTCAACACAAAACAAATACAGAAAAATTATTGACAGAAAAATGGAACGGTTACTTTCAAGGCTACAGGTGAAGGTGAATGGGTGTGTAAAAGCAAATATGCATCAGACTGACAAAGAAAAGAGTGTTAAAAGATTTTTAATTTAGAACTTTAACTTTATATGCAAAACTGAACTTACTGATAACACACACTAGCCATATTGAACACATGTAACTGTAATGAACCAAATAAAACAGAAAAATGCAGGCAGCACTCATTATACTGTGTATAACACAGCATGGGGTTGTATTTTTTTCTTTTCAGATACTCCTGTCACTTCATTTCCCAGGTCATCATAGAACTCCCACACACATGGAGCTCTCCTGCAGTATGCAGTGTAAAGCCCCAAACCATCAGTGGTCATCTTTCCATGGAAAGCAATTAATGCCCTCAAAGTGAACGACTTTCCTTGGAGAACCAGGTTGGAGGGAAATTCATTCAGTGGAAATTCTGTTTGGTTTGCAAGGTCAGTATCAATCCACACGATATCTCCCATGTTGTAGCTGTGAGTAACTGTCCCTGCACAGAGCTCATTTCCTGTGGTGCTGTCTTCTGTTTGGACTTCTGATGGACACAGAGATGGATTGGAGAGTGGCCTGAGGCAGGTAGACTCAAGTAGGCCAAGTCCTGCTTCCACAGCAGTGCCAAGATGAGCCATAGCAGACTCATTGAGGACAGAGATGGCAGGAGAAACAAATGGCACTTCCCTTGCCATTCCTTTGCTGAGGTAGCAGTGCTGTGAAGAGCAGTGTTTGGTAAAATAAACACTTGAGATGTTCTTCATTGTCTTAGCAATTACAGCGGAGATATTGCACTGAGCATTGATCTGGATCGCAGCAGACCTAAACGAGACAGCTTCAAACATTACACTAAGCAGCTCTGCTCTCCTCCTGTAGGTTTGTTGGGTCACACCATCTGTGGCAATGGCTTTCACCAGCTGCAGGACTGGGTTTTCACTGTCCTTCAGAACAGCAATTTGAAATGTGGAGTTGTCACAGAAGGCACAACATAAGCACTGAAAAAATGCATCAAATGCACAGGTACTGAGCACAGAGATTGTTGATTCCCCTAGTCTAATAGGCTGATGAAGGTTTCCATTTTTTAATAATCCCACCTTCACTCTTTTTGCCCCAAAAGGTTCATCTGCATGGAGCCATTCGGTACATGGAGAGAGGTAGGAAGTCCTCTTCCTTTTTTTGGGTGGAACAGCTAGGCCCCTCCAGTTCTCAACTGCATCTTCATCAGCCGGAAGAATGTTTGTGGCAGCATCGGATCCCACAAACGGGTAAGCATCCATTTTTGTTTTGTCTTCTGCACTATGAGTCGTCATGGATCCAGAATTGGCATCTGTGACTTTCACTTTTCTTTTGCAGAACAAATCCGCATATTTCCCTCGATGAAGGAAAGATGACAAGCAATGAAGCGATCAACTCGAACAGGCAAGTTTTCATGTTTGAAAAGGCCATGTTTTATCTTTTTGAACTCAGCTTCAACAGTGGCTGAACTTGCTGTGATGCTGGTGTTTTGGAAGAGAGGGACCATTATTCCTGTCCAGAGTGGCAAGTAACTTGCCAGTCTTATTATATGAGGAATAATCTCAGGGAGAAAGTGAATATTATCTCTGTCCCTGTTTGCTGCAGCAAGTGACCTGCTCTCCTCACATATTTCTGTTACCCACTGTTGTAGGTCAGTCTGGATCTCATCCACTGAATCCACTCTCTCACTTTCCTCGGTCTGTTCACCTGGAGTGATGATGGAGTCTTGAGCAATTTGGGCTTTCAGGTATTTCTTGCACCTTTCTGAAGGAAGGGGGGCTCCAGAACTGTCATCACCTTCTGCCTCAATGAGGGCCACAACAGTGATACCACGTAGGAGCTGTTTTGCATGGTCCAAGCATTGTGACTAAAGAAGATTTGCTAATGACCTGACAAAGAAATCTTTAACACGATGTGTTTTCTTCTTCAGGCAGTCCCACTGGCATATCATCTTGATGCAGTCCGCAACATCAACCCTGATAAAACAGGGGGGGGAGTTTGGCAGACTGGGTTCCAAGAAGGACATGAAAGTATTCATTAAGGTAGGACTTCAGATCAGGATGAGGAGTGAAAGCCTTGACCAGAGCTCCCAGAATTGCCAGAGAAAAGTCACTCACAGCTTCCTTTGGCACAGGTGCACCTGCACGAATCCATTCTGTCAACCAGTTTGTGATGGCATTAACATCATGTTTCTCTGACAGCATTTGCACCACTGGGACACTGGGGCAATTGTTTTCTGTCAGAATACCTTGATAAAGGAAGATATGGCCAGATTTGGTCTCAGCAGTTTTTTCACAACTGAACCGGTTGCATCAAAACACACAGATGCATGTTTACAAGACATTGTCAAAAAAATCTCCCCCAACTGAGTTTGACTCCAGTAGTGACAGAAAAACCTGTCCAGGCCAATATCTCGGATGTTACCACTGTGAGGAACACTATATTTTAACAATTGCAGAGATGCAGTGGGGTCCTTATCTCCTAATTCCAAGTCTTTTCTCTCTTGTTTGGCTTTTCGCAGAGTGGCCAAATTTAGAAGGTGGCTTGGCTCAGGATCTCCAACATCCATCAGATCTGCTGCCTTCGCTGACCTCCATACAGCCGGTTCATTTGCCCTCACACAGCTCTTTAGCGATCTGTTCACGCAGGTTTCCAGACATGAACCGCTTGGAGTAGCCAGTGTGCAGGGAGAGATCTGTATTTCTCATGAAACACTGGAGCACCATTGGACTATTAATTGCTGGCTGTCTGTCACATGACACTCCTTACAGCCGCCTCTAATGTCCAGATAATAATTGTTGACAGTTGGATGGACCTTTGCTCTTCGGAACACAAGTGTACATGTATTTTTGATCTTCTTCCATATAAGATCGTTGATGATATGAGTGCAAGTGCCAGGCTTCAAAATTGTGTATTCCCCTTTTTGGGTAGGAGAAAACTTGTCATTGTATTCAACCTTTTCAGGAATAAATTTAACCCAGTCCTCAAAAGGGACTTCTAGTTCAAAAGTTTGACAGTTTTCTCGTCCAGGAGAAATGCAGTGTGAATCTAACTCTCCTTCACTATTACTTTCCTGATCACTGATTTCCAAAGCTGACCAGATGTTGTGTCTATTTAGCCTCACAAAAGTGTACAGGGCCTTTGACATCATGTCTTCTAGCTGCTGACTCAGCTCTTTCCAGACTGGTGCAGCTGGAGTGGCTGTTTTGCCATTTTGGACTATGGCCTCTTCTGAATTGCAAAGAATTGCAAAAATGGAAACCTTGTGTACAGATGGCTTTCGAGGCATCTAAATAAAAAAGAAACACACTATGATTATGATGGAGCAAAACATGATTTCTGACCTACAGCTAGCAGCAACCCCTCCCCCAAGTTCTCCACCAATCTACGCTTTCATATTTTGTGGAATTATTGCTTTTAAGATGGAGCTATTGAATTTGTGAGTTTTACTGAGTGTTTAACCCATTAACATGTACTGTACAGCACTTTAGTCCAGTGTACTAAATGTTTTTAAAGTGCTTTAGAAACTTTTGCCTTGGATTTGCAAATTTCCAATTGCTGTATTTTTGAAAATGTTTAACATTGAAAAGAAAATCCCTTTGATCCAGACAGCTATATCATGTATTAACTCAGTAACAAAAATCTCAGTATTTTAAATGTAAGCTTACCTTGTTCAGAAATCAGATGTAACACACTGTTCTTTTTTTTTCTGCCAGAAAATGTGTATTTGATGCAAAAGACTGCTAGCTTGTTTGTTTCTCAAAAAGTGTTCATGGGAGTGTAAAATGTTCAAATGTAGTTTTCAATAAAGTTTTTTTAATCCACTCTAAAAAAATAAATCCTCAAGCATTTGCATCGTGGTTTTATGAACGAAAGTGATTGAAGTAAAAAAGAAAAACTACACTCATTACAAATTTAGCTGATTAAATACAATAAGGTTTTTTTTAACAGAACTTTATTGAACAAGTGAACACACAAATCGAAAGGTCATTTGAAAAAGAAATTTTCATTAGTAATACCATAACAGAATATCTCATATCATAGCAGCACAAATGCTCATTGTACCTGCACAAATCAGCACAAACGTAGCACTAAAAAAGTAGACCATTTTGGTCTGTTTTGGAGCAGTCTGGGGGGATGGTGACCTGTGAATGACCTATAAAATAAAGTTTAATATCTCAGAAACTGTAGCAGCACAAACGCTAATTTTATCTGCACAAACGTAGCACTAACCGCTCCGCCTATTTGCCTTTACGTTTCAAGTGGGTGGGGGGTCAGCTTCACTCTGCTCCCAGACGCCCCTAATTTGAGGCGTGCACATTCGCACCTCGATGCATGTCCAACACAAATCAATCGCACTTCAAAATTGCCGTGTGAACGCGTGAACCAGGAATGTGGGAGGAAGTTGTGCCAGACAGTATCTTTGCAAGATGGCAGCTGTCGAGCTAGCATTTGAGGAGAGAGTCACCCTACTCTATTTACTGTGGAGAGCAGAGCAGCGGCGTAAAGGACGTCCTCGCCATACCTGGGTCCATCAGGTCCTGCAGAGGCAGTTTGGTGAGTCTCATCATTTGCTCCAGGAGCTGCGCCTGGATGACGGCCGCTTTCAGCAGTACCACCGTCTTTCCCTCGCTAAGTTTGAGGACCTGCTGTCCCGCGTCGGTCCAAGCATCGCCCGCCTAGACACCAACTACAGGCGCTCAATCCCACCTGCAGAGCGCCTGTCCATCTGCCTGAGGTTAGTAAAAGTGTTTAATAAGGTAGTCCTTTATTGATACTTGTGCTAATATATGCTAAACCATAGTTTATACACTGCTAACACGGATGTGGTATGCTATCAGTGAATGCTGTCTGTGTTTACTGATAGCAAACTGTGCTATGGAGACGGCTGTTTATAATATTTCTAGTGATACTCGAAAGGTCTCATCAAGTCCCGATTTAATTCGATTTATGCTGTTATCAGTGTTTGCAATGATAGCATGGCTGTGGTGTCATATCAATGTATGCTCTCGGTGCTGATATCAAACTGTGGTATGAGGACCACTGTGGGTTAATCTTTGTAGTGATACTCACTCCTTTTTTTTATTATTATTATTTAGACCTGGTTTAATTCTGGTATAGTTGAATATTTGTATATAATCCCTGCAGCTGTCAGACTCTATAACAGGGGTCACCAGCCTTTCTTAAAACTGAGAGCTAGATAAAATTGCGAACAGTTCATCTTTTGTTATATGATAATAACAATTCTATCTTGATAAGCTATGCCTTATCACAGCTTAATTTTTCAAAGAAGGCCTGGGTCGTGTAGCAGCCAACAACTCCTCCAGAGAGGCTGCCCTGGTAAGAAGTTCATGGCCCACTTCTCGGCGGTGGAGGGAGCAGTGTCTTGGCAGCCAAAAGAACAGTCCATTTGAAGTCCCAGTGACTTTCCCACAAGTCACTGGGAGAGCCACCCACAAACCTCTAAAGAGCGTTCCTGCCTTTTTAAAATTTTCTTAATAAATGGAGCTCTACTCCAAAATAAACTAACCTGTCTTTATTCTCTTAAATAACTGGTCTTCACTATGTTCCTATATATTAGTATATTTTTTCATTAGTATAATATGAAATAAATTCTACATGTGTCAAGTCGTGTGTCAATATTTGCTGTGTAGTAGAACTGAGACATTAGTCATTACAAAAATTTATTTCAAATAATATAAAAATTCTCAAACAGAAAAACATTAAACATAAATATATAAAATATAAGTATTTACAGGGAGACAGGAATAAAAAGGACCCAGCTTAAAGTGGAAGAACCTCAGGGAGGAGAAAAATAAGAACATTGTTTCTGCCCTGGAGAGCTGCTGCCTCATCAGAAAACTACTGATTGCTAGGCTCCAATGTTTCCAAATTTAACACAGCTGTGCTGTTTTCAAAAACTAATTTATAAATGTGAAATTTCACTAATACTCTGGTCTGAGGCGGAATGCTCTCCAGAGCAGGAACAAGGCTGAGGAGGAAATGCTCCGTTGGAGACTGGTGTGGCCTCTTCAGGGACACCAGGATGGCCAGCTCCACCGCCGATGGACCGTCCTGGGACCCGTCACTCGTCCGCCTCGGAGCTGTCCTCCTCTGTGGGCGTATAAAACACAGCACAAAACAACACAAAGAAATGAGAAGGCTGCTACTAGATTTTCATTCTCAACATTGAAAAAAAAAAACAGGATATAAAGAGATTGGTTGTAGACATTTAGTAAAGGTGATCACAAGTGAGTAAAAAGCTATCAGTGCTTGCTGTACATACCTGTGGGTGCAGCAGCAGGAGCTGAGGGACCAGGGACTGGGGAGCCAGGAGAAGCAACAGGGGATGCTCTGCTGCAGAATCAGTTGGTTCTATCAAGACAATATTAAATGTTAACAGGTTGGAAACAATAATCATAGAGAAAGTATATACAGTGGTCCCTCATTTATTGCAGCAGGGGTTCTCAGAATAACTAGCCCCTCGCCACGCACTTTATACACTTTTTTCCCCACACACATGAACATTAGTCACAGTTCTCACAAGTTGATTCTCAAAGTGCAAACCTTTGTAAATTGCAAAACGTAAAAGTATTATTATGCCACGTTTTGTCTTCGTCTGCGCACCACTTTTGTGCACCTTTTTCCCTCCTGGTGCAGGTGTCTATTTCCGAATGACGGTCATAGTTATGGGTGTTTTTGTGCAGTTTTTTCTATTGGACGTGACGGTTATTAAAACCAAACATGATAAATTTGGCAAGCGCAGGAGACACGACACGGAGGAGATTTGTCAATCAGGCTGCAGAATGTAATGCTGTGCGGTGCAATAAAAAAATCTGTGAAAAAGCGAGGCAGTGACGGATGAACAGTGGGACCACTGTGTGCTGTTTATTAATAAACAATAAAATATATTCCTATATGACAACATGCATAAAAGCAGAAAAGTATTTGTACATCAGTGGGAAAATAGCGGTGGCTTGCTAGCTTTTGTGCGGCTTCCCCGGGTCAGTCAAAAATTTCAAAAGAGAAATGAATGAGAAATGAATGAACTTACCAGGTTGCCCGATCTCTTCACATATCTTCCTCCAAGCTCGGTCCTTTTTATTCCTTCACAAAATGCAACACAAAAAACTGACGCACGTATTTTTATTCGAGCGTCGTGCTACTTTGACGCGACGCAAATCTGCTTATGAATTTTCGCGGGGCCCATCGCGCTTCTCCATTGACTTTACATGTACACCTGACACTCTGGTCGCGTCTATCGCGTTCAGTGTGAACACACCTGTAGCAGTTATCACCTTCTTCTAAGTCAGGAGTATAATGCAACCTAAAACTACATAACGATTTCACAATCTTTAATTAGAGGTATAACGTGGCATATGATAGTATAATAATCTCACAGTATTGAACAAAGCAGTTGACAGTTTATTCACACATTCAGAACAGAACACAAACAGTAACATGGAATATAAAGATTAAAGATTTTTCTTGAGTTCCTTAATTTTCCTTCTTCAGCTGGTCATTCTTTATGGTTTTCTCCAACAACTTGAAGGAAAAGATTAAATATCAGTATTTTACTCATTTTGCGTCAAACCGGGTTATTTAATTGAATGAACTAGTAATTACATGTATAGCTTAAATATGCTACGCAGCCTATAAAAAAACAGTATTAAGCAGCTATAACAGCTTTGCAGAGGAGGCAAAAATAAACTACCTCAGAGCCTCATATTGCATCCATAATATTACTCACTATGTAATGACATTTGGTCTTACCATATCACTGAGAAGTTTAATCTTAAGGTTCAACCTTTTGTTCTCCTCCTCCAGCTGGATATATTTTTTTTATAGTCCTCGGATTCTTCTAGCGACATTTTTTCAATAGATTCTGGTTTCACAAAGGAGAAAAACAGAGTTTATGCTGTGTTGGCCACATGGAGGCAGACGTTTATAATAACACACACACACACACACACACACACAGAGAACTGAAAGGTAATTATTCAGAAAACCCATTACCTGTAATCCACTCTCCCTCTTCAAATTTCAAGACCTGACCTCCAAGCTTCATCACAGGAGGTCCACACTCAACCAGCTCCCTTTGTTGAGTTGAACGATTGAACTAAAAAAACGATGAAAAGGTATTAACCCTCTGATGCATGAATTATGAAAGCCTCGGTCAAGATTTTTTTCTTTTTCTTTTATTCTTCTCAGGACGTGAAAAAAAATGTTCAACTCTTTTTTTCCCCAAAATGTTTTTTTTTAATAAAGTTATAAACTTGTCCACTCCAGTGGACTACATGCGCCCGAGCACTTAGCATGAAATACTGTGAATTTACTGTAAAAATGAATTACCTTGTGTTCTATTGTAAATATACAAACACTTGTTTGCTTGTATCCTTTGAAAAACATCTCAGCAATTTTTTGGAACTTTCAAATCATATAGCCCCAATGTTTGGGCGTAAATAACAAAACCAATCAACAGTCCTAGCTGTGAATCCTACACCTGAATATGGCAAACTATCTCCAACAAGAGAAACATTTTTGAGTCTACACAGTTCTATAACGATGCAGGACAGTATTACCAAGCCCTTATTAGCATGCTGGAAGAAAACACAAACCGACATCTTAGTCTCTGCATCTCCGAACACTTCGATGTTCATCACGCCTAGGCTGTGTGAAAGTTTGCAAAGCATCCAGGGCACAATGGCACACAGCATTGCATCCAGATGTATTTGGTCTTCCGTGTGCACGCAACATCATGGCATCTGTTTGCATTTTTCACCTCGGTCAGTTGGGGTCAGTGATATCCTGTGGCAAACCTGACCTCACGGGCTACTTTGGTGACTGCTCTCCACTTCACGGGTTGTGGGGTCCCACTGGGTCTTCCTCTTTTGCATTGCTGGAGGGTGCCACTATTTATTAGTGGACGAGCCACAGATGCTTTGAAGAGGAGGAGTCTCATCTTTTTCAAAGCAGACATCTGGTAGAAGCGCCAGGCATTTACAATGGTCACATCCAAAAAATGAAAAAACATTCGGATGTACCACCTCTTGTTTCGACGTCTGTGGGGGTACATTGCCAGACATTGGTCAACAAGATCAACCCCACCCATGTGTTGATTGTAAAGCGCCACAGAGAAGGGCTTTTGGATCATCATCATCTTTTTATCCTTCTTGACCCATCTGTTGGCAAATCTTCAGGGGATTGGCCAGCACAGGACGAGACCATGTGGATGACAGAACTGTCGAACCATATAGCCTGTCATATAGTCTGAGGTTCCTGCTCTCACCCATACCTTCACTCCCCAGGGTTTGGGCTTTTTTGGTATGTATTGCTTGATGGACAGTAGGCCTTTGAAAGGAATTATCTGCTCATCTACTGACTGAAATTCCTCAGGGTCTGCTGCTGCCTTGAATGTCTCCTGAAGAGCACATATGATTGGTCTTATTTTGCAGAACCTGTCTGTGTTTGCTGGCTGGTAAGTCAAGTTATCCACAAAGTGCAGGTATCTTGCTCATATCTGTTTACAGACATAGCATTTGCAATTATTCCAAGACGAAGACCGTCCACACTAGACCAGTACATTCATGCCCTAGGATACCGTATGTACCCCAGGTTGATCCCTAAAAAACCCTTAATCTCTTCTCCTGTTACTGACAGATTTTCTTTCCCTTTTTGTAGAGCATACAAGTTGGTGTTGTATGTTATATTATCAATTAGATCTGCTGGAAACAGATGTCTGAAGAAATCTATGGGATCCTTCCCTTCCACATTCAATTTCCACTCTCCTAGAAAAGGAGGTAAGTCTCCATCAAAATCATTGTCTTGGACTTTCCAAATATTTTTGAGGGCTTGAGTATGGTCAGGTGCCATATACCCATCTCCCACAGCTCCTTGATCATGCTGACCTTCCTCTTCATCCTGCCCCTCATCATTCTCACTTTCTGCATCCTGACTTGTCTGTGTCTTCATCATCCGTAGCTCCTATGTCTCTGTTCTGCTCTGGCAGCCACTCATCATCACTGGACTTATCACTGAACTCACCATCACTGCACTCATCAATGAAACCATCATCACTGGAGCTGGATGGAATTTCCTGGACTATTCTGTACACTGCCTTATTCTTTGCTGCATTTGAAGTCTACAAAATATGATAAAATAATTATTATAGTAACTCAAACTACAGCTGATCTGCACAAAAATATATATTTTAAATGAGTAGCTTATAAATGTAACAATTATATGCTTACTTATAACCAAAACAGTCCCAAGAAACAGTGAAGCAATTTATGACTTATGTTAAAAAAATATAGTGGGTAATGCATGATGTCCACTTCATTGGACACATGGTTAATCGTAGTTTTCTACATATTAGACATAACAATTTCTTATTCCAAACAGAGAATATCCTTCCCTAGATGTTACTGCATATCATCATATTTTTTTTTACCTGTTGGGCTCTTTTAGCATAGAAGAATTGACAGGATATGCCAGCAGTGGTCGGCAGGGGTGACAGTTTGTCTGCCATCTTTGATTCAGAGGAAATTTACTTGCAGTTGCACTAACTGAACACTGAATTGAATTAAGGACATCTCCAGGTTTCATCTTCATGTTTCCCTCTCACCAGATATACAAACCGATATCATGACCAGCAGCTTTTACAGCTGTGGCTCCAGCAAACATCAGCTGATACTAGAAATTAATATTAAATAAATTCTAACAACAGCTGATCAAGCTTAAACGTGCTGCTGTTGTTTGGTGCAACATCTGGCATGTCATATACTGGGTTGCCTGTGTTGAGCGGGTGGGCATTGCGGCTTTATGCCACCATGACATGCTTTGCGGCAGGGCTGTCTATGTGCAGTTCTACTCTTAGCTGCCGCACCCGTTGTTGTGCTGTTATAACCCATGCTGGATATACGTTCAATAAAGCAGCATCATAAGAAAGCTACGGAGTGGTCATTCTACATGGTGTCAGACGTGACCCGGACCATCGCCGGAATAACGCCATAAAGGAGAAAACAACAGAATGGCTAAGTTTAATCCCCCGACAAGCTTCCCCTTCGATAAGCCGATGGAATGGCCCGACTGGAAACAGCGTTTCGAGCGCTACAGGATCGCAACGAAACTCCACAAAGACGAAGGACAAGTACAGGTGAGCTGCCTAATCTACGCGATGTGCAATGAAGCGGAGAACATTTTCAAGTCATTCACCTTCGCCGCCGATGAAAGTCGTGACGACTTCGCCGTCGTAATGAGGTAATTCGACGAGTATTTTTCCCCGCAGAGGAACATTATACATGAGAGAGCATGTTTTCACCAGCGTGTCCAGCGGCCAGATGAAACGGCGGAGAGTTTTATCCGAGCCCTGTATGACCTCTCAAAGCACTGTGAGTTTGGTGCATGTAAAGAGGAAAATATCCGCGACCGTATTGTGGTCAGGATACGAGACAAGGACCTCTCCCGCAGGCTACAGCTGATGAAGGACCTCACGTTGGCGCAAACGACCCAGATCGTCAGACAGTCAGAGGAGGTTGCAGCGCAGGTCAGCTTGCAGGGAGATGCGGGAGGCTCAGTACAGGAGGTACGGGATAAACGGAAAAGCATGGACTGGAAATCACAACAACAACAGCGAGGCAGGCTACCCGTGGAAAAAAAATGGGCGGGGCGTGACAAGAAATGCGGTAAATGTGGGAAGACACAGCATGCCAGGGATGAAAGGTGCCCGGCAGCAAAATCTCTTTGCCATGGCTGCCGAAAAATGGGACACTAGGCCAGGGTGTGTCATAACACCAGATCAGTGAATGAGGTTACAGAGACAGAGAAAAGCGAGCAGGCCTCATACTTTCTAGGCTCAGTGTGTAATGCGAAAGGAAATAGCGAAGCATGGACTGTGCAGTTACTGCTAGACTCTGCCCCAATAGAAATTTAAGATTGACACAGGGGCAGATGTCACTATCATAAACGAAGACACGTTCCACACACTTGCTCATAAGAGAACACTAGAGCCTTCTAATCTCCCTCTAGATAGCCCCGGAGGAGAGCTGTTATGTCTCGGCTACTTCAAGGCCACAATAAGCTATAAAGGCAAAGACTACCTATCCAAGGTGTATGTGGTTTGTGGACGCAGAGTTAACAACCTTCTCAGCCGCTCCTTGTCAGTGCAGATGAACCTGGTGGGAAGAATTGATGAAGCAACGTTCACTGCCACCAGGAACCAACCACTTTACGGTGAACACGGAACACTAAAAACTGAGCCAGTCAAAATTCAGTTAAGGGACGATGCTGTGCCATACGCGGTGCATACGCGGTGCATACGGCACGCCGTGTCCTTTCCCCATGCTGCAGAAAGTGAAGGAGGAAGTACAAAGAATGGAGAACCATGGTGTCATTGAGAGGGTGACCCAACCTACCGAATGGTGTGCCCCAATGGTGCCTGTCTTGAAGAAGAACACAGCAAGGACCAGGATCTGCGTCGATCTGACAAAACTGAATAAGTCTGTCAAAAGAGAGCGCTATATCTTGCCTACCCCTGAGGAAACCATGTCCAGGTTGAGTGGGGCAACGGTCTACTCCTCGCTGGATGCAGCCAGTGGATTTTGGCAGATCCTGTTGCACCACGAGAGTTGCAAACTAACGACATTCATCACTCCATTTGGCAGGTATTGCTTTAAGAGGCTGCCCTTTGGGATAACAAGTGCACCAGAGATCTTTCAGCGAAAGATGTTGGAGACCTTAGAGGGGCTCGAAGGTGTGGAGGTCTTTATGGATGACATCCTGGTCTATGGGGCCACCATGGAACAACACGACACCCGACTTGAGAAGGTGCTGCAGCGCATTGAGTTAGCTGGATTGAAGCTCAACCGAGAGAAGTGCTCCTTCAGACAGAGCCAGCTTCGCTTCCTAGGGCACCTGATCGACTATTCTGGGGTCAGGCCAGACCCTGAGAAAGTGAACGCCATTCTTCAGCTGCCGTCACCAGAAAACGTGCAAGAGCTTAAACGGATCCTAGGAATGGTTAATTACAGTGGATTGCAAAAGTATTCGGCCCCCTTGAACTTTTCCACATTTTGTCACATTACAGCCACAAACATGAATCAATTTTATTGGAATTCCACGTGAAAGACCAATACAAAGTGGTGTACACGTGAGAAGTGGAACGAAAATCATACATGATTCCAAACATTTTTTTACAAATAAATAACTGCAAAGTGGGGTGTGCGTAATTATTCAGCCCCCTGAGTCAATACTTTGTAGAACCACCTTTTGCTGCAATTACAGCTGCCAGTATTTTAGGGTACGTCTCTACCAGCTTTGCACATCCAGAGACTGAAATCTTTGGCCATTCTTCTTTGCAAAACAGCTCCAGCTCAGTCAGATTAGATGGACAGCGTTTGAGAACAGCAGTTTTCAGATCTTGCCACAGATTCTCGATTGGATTTAGATCTGGACTTTGACTGGGCCATTCTAACACATAGATATGTTTTGTTTTAAACCATTCCATTGTTGCCCTGGATTTATGTTTAGGGTCGCTGTCCTGCTGGAAGGTGAACCTCCGCCCCAGTCTCAAGTCTTTTGCAGACTCCAAGAGGTTTTCTTCCAAGATTGCCCTGTATTTGGCTCCATCCATCTTCCCATCAACTCTGACCAGCTTCCCTGTCCCTGCTGAAGAGAAGCACCCCCAGAGCATGATGCTGCCACCACCATATTTGACAGTGGGGATGGTGTGTTCAGAGTGATGTGCAGTGTTAGTTTTCCGCCACACATAGCGTTTTGCATTTTGGCCAAAAAGTTCCATTTTGGTCTCATCTGACCAGAGCACCTTCTTCCACATGTTTGCTGTGTCCCCCACATGGCTTGTGGCAAACTGCAAATGGGACTTCTTATGGTTTTCTGTTAACAATGGCTTTCTTCTTGCCACTCTTCCATAAAGGCCAACTTTGTGCAGTGCACGACTAATAGTTGTCCTATGGACAGATTCCCCCACCTGAGCTGTAGATCTCTGCAGCTCGTCCAGAGTCACCATGGGCCTCTTGGCTGCATTTCTGATCAGCGCTCTCCTTGTTCGGCCTGTGAGTTTAGGTGGACGGCCTTGTCTTGGTAGGTTTACAGTTGTGCCATACTCCTTCCATTTCTGAATGATGGCTTGAACAGTGCTCCGTGGGATGTTTAAGGCTTGGGAAATCTTTTTGTAGCCTAAGCCTGCTTTAAATTTCTCAATAACTTTATCCCTGACCTGTCTGGTGTGTTCTTTGGACTTCATGGTGTTGTTGCTCCCAATATTCTCTTACACAACCTCTGAGGCCGTCACAGAGCAGCTGTATTTGTACTGACATTAGATTACACACAGGTGCACTCTATTTAGTCATTAGCACTCATCAGGCAATGTCTATGGGC
The DNA here is from genome assembly GCF_036321145.2 of Pelmatolapia mariae. Taxonomy (NCBI): domain Eukaryota; kingdom Metazoa; phylum Chordata; class Actinopteri; order Cichliformes; family Cichlidae; genus Pelmatolapia; species Pelmatolapia mariae. The sequence continues at coordinate 31,484 of NW_027052054.1, read as the reverse complement.
AACTGACTGCACTCAGACCAAAGGGGGCTGAATAATTACACACACCCCACTTTTCAGTTATTTATTTGTAAAAAATGTTTGGAATCATGTATGATTTTCGTTCCACTTCTCACGTGTACACCACTTTGTATTGGTCTTTCACGTGGAATTCCAATAAAATTGATTCATGTTTGTGGCTGTAAGTGACAAAATGTGGAAAAGTTCAAGAGGGCCGAATACTTTTGCAAGCCACTGTACCTGGGCAGATATATTCTTGCTCTTGCCACAGTATGCCAGCCATTGTACGAGTTGCTTAAAAGCAAAAACAGTTGGACCTGGGGCCACCCACAGCAGGCAGCCTTCAAGAACATTAAGAGAGCGCTTACATCAGCACCTGTTCTTGCCTTCTATGACGTCAACAGACTCACAGCCGTATCTGCCGACGCCAGTAGCTACGGGTTTTGGGCTGTGCTGCTTCAGCTTCATGGCGCAGAGTGGAAACCTGTTGCTTACTGCTCTAGACGCCTCACGGAGGCTGAAACACGCTATGCACAAATCGAAAAGGAGTGTTTGGCGAGTGTTTGGGCCTGCGAGAAGTTTGATAAGTATCTATGTGGCTTAGATCGCTTCAGGCTTGAGACCGACCATAGACCTTTGGTGCCCCTGGTCAACAGCCGGGACCTTGACAATGTTCCATTGAGGTGTCAACGCCTCCTGATGTGGCTCATGAGGTACAAGCCGGAGGCCGTCTATGTCCCTGGCAAAACGCTTGTCATCGCCGATACGTTGTCACGGAGTCCACGGACTCGGGCTGAAGATGACACTAGCACTCACAGTGAAGTGGACTGCTACATAGCCACTGTGTTACAGGGCATTCCAGCGTCCCCAAGCCGAATGAAAAGCATAAAAGCAGACACTGCAACGGATGTTGAACTACAGACTGTCATCACGTACATACGCAGGGGTTGGCCTGCACATGGAGCTAGTGTGCCACTGAACATTAAAGCGTACATGAAAGTGAAAAACGAGCTATCAGAGGCTGACGGCCTGGTCATACGAGCTGCAGGATTGTCATTCCAAAGCCACAAAGAACAGCCATTCTACACAAACTACATGCAGGGCACCAAGGCCTCACCAAGTGCAGGGATAGGGCCTAATTCATCTGTGTTGGTGGCCGGGCCTCTCGCTGAGCTAAAGAATGCAGTGCTGCAGTGCCACACCTGTCTGGCACAGAGGCCAACACAGACAAGGGAACCCGCTCATCCCCACACCTTTGCCGGATCGTCCATGGCAAAGGATAGCCCTGGATCTCTGTGAACACAACCGGAATAATTACCTTGTTGTGTCGGACTACTACTCACGTTTTCTGGAAATACTGCACCTACCATCCACGACCAGTGCCAGGTTGTTCAGAAACTGAAGTCGACCTTTGCTAGGTTTGGGATCCCTGACGAGGTGGTGAGTGACAATGGCCCTCAGTTCTCCAGCTCTGAGTTCCAGGCCTTCGCGAGAGAGATGGATTTCGCCCACATAACGTCTAGTCCCCACCACCCACAGGGAAATGGTCACGGGGAGAGGGCAGTACAGACTGCAAAGAAAATCCTCCGGCACAATGACCCACTGATAGCACTAATGTGCTATAGGTCTACTCCCTGTACCACTACAGGCTTCAGCCCAGAGAACTCATTATGGGAGGAAGATCAGAGACAACCCTGCCTACCTTGGAGAAAATCTTCAACCTAACTGGCCCAACAAAAGAGAGGTTAAACGAAGGGATGCTGGTCAGAAGGCCAAGCAGGCGTTCTACTACGACCACCGCCATGGTACTAAGCCCCTACCTCCACTCCATCCGGGGATGCTGTCCTTACTAAGCTGGACCAGGAGAAGGCTTGGGCAACACCTGCCATTGTCTCCAAGGAGAGCGTCACTCCGAGGTCCTATCTCGTCGCCACACCCCAAGGTGCGGTGCTGCGACGGAATCGCCGCCATCTCCGCCTCGAACCATCTCCACGGGCTACGCCACAACCCCTTCCACCACCCACTGTGGACACTGAGGAGCTGCCATCTCAGTGCGCTGATGTCTCCACTCCAGAGACCCCACCTTTGGCCCCTAGTCTGGCCCCAACACTTGCACCCACTCACGCCGACGTACCGGATCAGGTACGCACGAGGTGCGGCCGGATACGCAAGCCAGTCAAGAGGCTGGATCTGTAGACACTGGGGTAATGGGAGGGAAGGAAGGACTGGGGAGTGGGAATGTTGTATTGTTGCTGTTTTGCACTTATGTTTTGAGCTGCAACCAATGCTGCTGTTACCTGGTTGAGTTAATTACCTTAAAGGTTTAACATGTTTAATAAGTGCTGTTTTGTGGACACTGCCCTTCAGGCCGACAGTAAGCCAATTGTGCCCGGTCCTTAAGAGAACCGCCCAGAGGCTATTATAGTGTCACATGTTATCATTGTGTCGTTGCTGTTCTATTTGGGGTTTGTTATTGGAAATAACATGAAAAGGGGGGGGAGATGTCATATACTGGGTTGCCTGTGTTGAGCGGGTGGGCGTTGCAGCTTTACGCCACCATGACATGCTTTGCGGCAGGGCTGTCTATGTGCAGTTCTACTCTTAGCTGCCGCACCCGTTGTTGTGCTGTTATAACCCATGCTGGATATACGTTTAATAAAGCAGCATCATAAGAAAGCTACGGAGTGGTCATTCTACACTGCGGTTTCCTCTTTCTGGCGCAAAGTGGGCGATAAACAAACAAGAGAGAAAAGCCGGTCAGCTGATCATTGATCAGTTTCATGATTGAAGTAGCAACAGGAGAGAGAGGGGAGAGAATGAGAGGAGAAGAGGCAGCTGTGCAGCGTAACGACAGAATAACTCCACCTTTGTGTCTTTTTCCATTCTAGCTGAAGTACGGGACAAACTGCGTCCCTTCTCAGCTCAACACGAAATGCGTAATAATTTCTCTGAATACGGGACGATTCCGTCTTTTTACGGATGGTTGGCAACTCTACTAACTAACCTTATGAATAAAATAAAGTTCAGTATCGGTAACATCATAGCACCCACCCAGCTGTATAGAAACTCATGCTAGCTAGTACGCAGTACAAGTTATTGTAACTGACTGTAAAAAGTCAGCACAACAAAAATAAACTACACCTAAACTTGGTTTATATCTGACACAGATAGACTGCAGGTCATAACTTCTTACCTGAAGTTCAGTTCACCTGACACTCGGACGGGCGGCCGCCTCGGGTCTCTCCTCCTCCTGCCTCCCCTCTCCCTCACCCACCTGCTGGCCTCCACCACTTGTTAATTTTACTGAATCTGTGGAAGCTCCGCCATAGCCACCACCAAACAACTGAGTTATTTTTACACACTGGCCAGCATCTGGCCAATCCACCACCTTTCAATATTTATACCGTTACAAAAAAAAAAAAAAAAATCATCGGGCCACCGAGCAAATGCCCGGTATGCCCGATGGCCAGTCCAGCTATGGTTGTGCCATCAGTTAACCCTTCGCGTGCCAACTGTGGCACGCGTGCCTAGGGTTGCCGACCCCTGGTGTAAAGGATAAATCATTGATCTGCCACAGGTGTTACTGCAGCACAGCGCTGACCATCATGCTAATGTCTAACTTGGACAGCTAGCTAGCGGTCTGGACGGTTGGCTACCAAACAAAAACATCGTTATTTCCACCCAAACATCTGTTTTTTGGAGCAAAAAACACAACTGAGATTTGGTTTATAATACAATTTTAATAAATGCTCACTTTATGTGAAATAAATGTTTTACTCACATGCGATGGCTTCTCCTGCGATTCATTGGCTCTCGGTAAAAGGTCGTCTTTCCACAAACTACGAATAGAAATTACCCATTGTTGTCTTGATTAACGTCACATCCGGGTGAGGATGGACTTAAGATCGAATTTTTAACGACTTTAAAACATAGTTTCTGATGTTTAGTTTAATTGCAATATAAAACAAGCACACATAAGGGGTAGAACCAAAATTCAAATGTGTTGTTTGACTCCTAAATCAAATGAATAATTTTGCCAATTTCTTTCTGATATCACAAGTTTTTGATTTAGTGACAAGGTATGTTAGAGTTATTTGATCAAAGTTTCAAGTTCCCCTGTATTCAGCAACCTTGGCTCGGATATTATGGATTCTTAGTGGAATGCGATTTTTTATAATCTGCAAAATCTAAATTCTTTCTTCTTTTATTTATTGGTCACATCTATAAAGAAGCAATTAGTCCACATTTGCAACATTACAACACAACCACAAAGAAAATCACAAATGTACACCTACACAGTACACACAAAAACAGACAAAACCTGTGAATATATAGAAATCATAAAACATGTGGAGTATCATATCCAAAGTGCTTGTTCTGTGTATCCCATGCTGAATGCTATTCTTCAATGTTTGGGGCAGTAGAGCTCTCTGGATCTTGAACTGCCCAGCTGCTCCTCCTCTGTGCTCTGCTGCACATAGATTCTTTGACGACAGACCAGTGATGACAGTTCCAGCTGCTCCTTAAAGGCCCTGGAGGGAAAAAAAAGAAATAAAAAGAAGAAAAAAAAAGTGATTGTTTTTAAAAGGTTTTGATAAAGCTGCCATACCCACACTGTTACACAACCTGTGAAGGAGCAAAAAGGGACAAAACAATCATAACCTAACACAGCAAAACACAACATTCTTTATACATGTGCTCACCCGGACAGCTGCTGACTGATGTCCTTTGATGTTACTTTTATGTCTCAAAGGCACTCCAGAGATGTGCTGTTGTCCTTATAATCACCCTCTGTGCACTCCAACAGCAATTTCTCACTCTCCTTTAAGGATGCCACAGCTTTATCTGAAAAGGGTCCATTTAAATTTTTATTTATTTATTTTTTTAAAAAGGTTAATCAGAAAACGCAATATAATTTTCTCCAAGCTACATACCACATATGGCTTTTGTTGTAACAAAAGCCCACAGTGGTTATACAGTTTTAAATGGCTCATGTCAATGCCTCAAAAATATATTTCTAAATATAAAATTAGACCTAAAACAAGGGTCTTACCATAGCCTTACAGTATACCACTATCCTGTAAAATCCAAGAAAACAGAGCCCAAGCAAAACTTGATTCATGGAAGAATTTTATTTTATTTATTTTTAAATGCAGTTCTTTAAGTCTTTTTTTATTTTTCCAGTCAGAGCACCTCCTGCTGGGTACTTTGTTATTAAACCACAGCTAAATCACCCCGAGTATATTTTTAAGTGTGTGTGTGTGTGTTTATTGACCAATAACCTCATACCAATAAATACTGTAGTTTACCAAATAATGCTGATTATGTTACATTATAAGACTTTCATTATAAAAATTATTTTATCTGTGCTACTGTCAACAGTTTGACATAGAAAGGATTTCTCCATGTAGCTTTTAAATTTCACCAACATAAGTAGTAGATCAAAACATTTATATGGAGGCTTAATATAGTCTGCATCAGTGCAGTTGTGCTGTTTTTTGGTTTGTTTTTTTTTTTTTTTTTAAATCGTACTTATGAGTTTAACGTAAAAAAAATTACCTAGAAATTCACGTCTATCTCCATCAATGTAGAAATTCTTAACAGGCAGCTCATGTCGGGTAGTGTCAACAGCTGTAGCAAAAGACTTGTAGTCCTTTGTAAACTGACCAACAGCCTCCTGCCACAGGAGTCTGTGTAGCAATCTGAGGGACAATAATTATAAAACATGAATCAATTATACACTTTGTGTGTCCACTATTTTTGATTTAAAAAACATGTTTTGACCAGACATTAATAGAATCCAGCATCATTCAAAAGAGTGTACAAAAGAACCAAAGTTTGCTACCTAAGTGTATTTTTGCATTAGTTAACCCAAAATTCAAATGGACATTAAATATACTAGTGCGTCACCAAAAACTAGAATCATTAAAAAAAAAAAAAAAAAAAAAAACCCCACACACAAAACAATTGTAATTTAATTCAAAAAAGTAAAGGTTTAATATAGTTTATATTCAGTATGTTTAAAGTGAAATATTTCAAGCCTTTTTTGTTTTAATTTTGATAATTTTGGCTTACAGCTGCCACATGAGGAAAACTGATGACAGTTGTCCAGTGCTATGTCCCAATTTAGGGGCTGCATCCTTTGGAGGCCGCATTTGAAGGCCAATTACCTCACAGCCAGGTGATGAAGGCTGTCCCAACTCGAAGGCTGCTCCAAATGCAGCTGAAAAATGAGTCCTTCATTTCCCCGGATTTGAAGGATGGGTCGGGTGTATCCTTTGTGGCCCAACCTAACCCAGAATTCATAGAACGGCCCAGCTAATTCCAGTTTCCAACAATGACGGCAACTACTTGGTTGTAAGATTTTTCTTCTTACCCTTTTCAAATACTTAATTATTATTTATAATATTTTTATAATAATATAAAATACTTTTCAAGAGCAGCAATGGCAGGAGAGAATGGCTAAAGAGTTTGAAATATTACTCCTTTAGATAAGCCAGGAGCAGACAGCTGCGTTTATTAAAGTCCTCTGAGACAGTGATGCAAATCTGAAGGCTAGACCGTCCCATTTCACAGCCTCACTTCTCGGTCTTTGAAGGACCTGGCCCACGTAGACCGCAAAGGCTGGATCCTCCAAAGGATGCAGCCCCTGAACTGGGACACAGCTCAGGTGACAATGATCGACACCCTCTACGAGGACAGCAAAGGCTGAATGCTCACAGAGTGCTGTACTAAAGCATATTAATAGGAAGTCAGCAAATAGGACCTCTCCAAAAGTTGATTCTGTTCATCTGGATGTAGCGTTTTGTGGGAGAAATGTTTTGTCACTCATCCAAGTGACTTCTTCAGTCTCAGCTGACTGCAGGTTTCCCCAATCTTTCCTATTTGTTATCTTATAAACAAATAGGAAAAAAAATGTGGTAGGAAAAGCTGCACAGCCCTAAGAGGATTGTCAAGAAAAGTTGATTCAAGGACATGCAAGAGATTCACAAGGAGTGAATGAAGGCCAGTGTCACAGAATCCAGGTCCAGATCACTGTATTTTTCATGTCCAAAATCAACACGGACAACTACCAGCAGATTTTAGAGAACCATGCTTCATCTGCTTACAAGTGTTGTAAGCAGTGCCACAACAGAACACACAACAGTATTAATTAAAACACATGTTAAAAAAGGAAAACACTATTTTTCCAGACCTGCAAATCCAGCAGTTCATTCGCCAGCCGTTTCTTTTCTGCGAGGAGGTACTGACGTTTCTTCTCCTTGACCTCATCATGCAATGACTGCTCTTCCTCCATTGCTTGCAGAATCTTTGTTTCTGCCTCAGCCTTGAGTTTTGCTGTATTGCTCTCCATCTTAAGTAAAAAATTGTAAGCATAATATCTCTCAATGTAGAATTCACCAAAATAATAAAATAGATGACTATGTTTTTACTTAATATCTTATTGTACACTAACTGAACTATTATCTGATCTATCACATCAACTAACCTTAGCTGTGAGGTAGGCCAGAAGAAATGTTTCCATCTCAACCATCATCTTTTCATTCTTTGGATTTCTTTCAGGTTCTACTGCATTTTCAATGACTGTTCGATCTTGGGAGATAGAACAAAAAGTTACAGGACAGTCCAAACCATAAAAAATTTTCAGCATTTTTATTCAGTTTACCTTTGATAACCGAAATATTTAAATCTGGTCGAAAGCGGGGATTATCTAAGAATGTGGACTGCAGAACACTTTTCCCAAGACGTGATGCTTTATTTTCACATGACATCATTGCTAAAAAGGAAGAAAAATGAGAATGCGAATGTGTGATTTACAGTTATCATTTAGACCATAGACGCTTAGACACAGACGCTGTGTTTTTTGCACTACTAAAGATATTAACTGAAAACAGTTCAAGTAGAATCAATCTAAATAGTTGACTGTATCCATTTGTCAGTAGATAATATTTTTTCAGAAAACATAATTTCCATTGTCACTTTTTTTTTTTTTTTAAATATATACAAGCAGAGCACATCCATATCCAGGAACAGTGGATTCGGAAAGCCGCTGAACTGAAAAGAGGCACAAAACTACATTCAAAGTCAAGTCTCAAACTGATGGAATGTAGTTGGAAAGTTTTATCTTAGAAGAGCAAAAGTCAAAGTGAGGGATTTTCTCACTTCTCTCTTTTTAAATTTTTTTTATTTTTATGTGCATCCAATTTCTCTCCAGAAGGCTAGATCGCATGCTGTATTGTAAACTTCATGATACAAGATCTTTTGCAGTCCAAAATCAAAAACTGCCAGTAGGTATAATATTTCAAGTGGTTGTGACTTGGTTGTTTGGCAGCCTATTTGTAAATCTATTATCATAATGCATGATTTTATTGGCATGTTGGCTAAGGTGGACCTAATTACTGAGCTCTAAAGTGAACTGGATACCTCTGATCTGCATCAAAGTCTTGACAGATGAAAATAAAAGCTTTTTATAAAGCTGATAATATGATTACAGCGCACAACACTTACCATACATGTCTGAATCAGCACCCACAGTCACAACTATGGCCACAGGGATTACTTACATGTTGCATATGGGGCCATTGAGCGTCTTGTCGGAGTACCCGCCTTTGGTTTGACACTTGTGGGTTTTGGTGAAGATGGTCGTGGCACAGTGATCGACTCATTGGTCAGTGAGTTACTCTGTTAATGTTTACAGAGATGCAATCAGTATGAAAAACGTGACAGCAAAATTCAAGATGAAATTAAGACGTGTGCTAAATATATATGTGAGAGGCTGAACACACTATCTCAACATCTTAGCTTAGCTTTGAAAGCTATGTAAAACGATGAAGAACGATGTATCTAATGAACAAGTTTAGCACATATTTTACAGAAAAACAGAAATAAAAATAGCATTACCTTTGAAAGAGATGTCTTCTCAGCAGACTGAAGATATCGAGACTTAACAACAGTCCCACTTGCTAAAGATTAATGAGGACATTTATGGATATTATTTAAGAAAAAAAACCCCAAAAAAAACATTTAGACCAGGGGTGCCCAATCCCAGTCCTCGAGAGCTACTGTCCTGCAGCTTTTAGATGCATCCCTACTCCAACACAGCTGAATCAAATGGTTTGATTGCCTCTTCAGCATGCCATCAAGTTTGGCAAATGCCTGATAACAAGCCATTCATTTGATTCAGGTGTCTCGGAACAAGGATCCATCTAAAAGCTGCAGGACGGTAGCTCTCGAGGACTGGGATTGGGCACCCCTGATTTAGACTGAATGTTGCTGTAACACAGGGGTGGGAAAACTCCAGGCCCCAACTGACGGTGTCCTGCAGGTTTTAGACGAGTCTTGATCCAACACAGCTGATTTAAATGGCTAAATTACATCCTCAACATGTCATGAAGTTGTCCAGAGGCCTGGCAATGAACTAATCATGTGATTCAGGTGTGTTGACCAAGGGTGCTATCTAAAACCTGCAGGACACCAGCCCTTGAGGCCTGGAGTTCCCCACCCCTGCTGTAACACATCTGTGCAACCCTCACATCACTAAAGTCCTCTATAAAGGAAAAATAGTTCAGCAAGTTCTAGAAAAATTGTGTCATGATTATTTTATTTATACCTAACAGCTATCATGCAAATTTAGTTCCATTATTAGATCTTTTGTGGAAAATCACACAGACAGTGGTCAGCTCAAATACCTTGTGGAAGACCCTTTGAGGAGTTTTTAGGACTATAAATTAATGTGATGTCTGACACTGACTGCTGTAGGTAAAATTAACAATCTGTTAAGCCCATAGTAGTATCGGATACTTACATTTAACAGTTTTCTTCACAGATCCGACGTTGTTGGCTTTATTAGCAGGGTTACTGCTTTTTGAACTGAGAAGAAATAAAGGATACAGAAATGAGGACGAAAATGGAACAAACAGAAAGTATGCGCTATGTTAGCCGAGCTATCCTCAGCTTTCTTTACACAAAAAAATTCTTGTAAATGTATTTCTACTTATAAACTATTTTCTAAATATACGTCTAGGCCTGTCGCTAAAGAAAAGAATATAGTGCGTCAAAGAGAAACTGCTGAGCTTCAGTGTGTTTTCTGCACATTAAAATAAGCTACAATTTAAAACAAATCAAACACAGGAGAACGTTACAACAGCAGTGTAAAAGAAAAGGGAAAATATAGAAACTACCTTTTAGAGTCGGTGGGGATGCTTTTAAAACTACTTGGAACTGTTGACGCTCTTCTCGACGCCATAATATTTTGAAGAAAACCGCCTGTACGCTGACTCTGTAGTAGTGATGTTCGATTCGTGAACGAATCATTCAATACTCGAGAATCACTTTACTGACTCGTGAATCATGATTCACAAGCGCAACTGACTCACTGACTCATCCCTGTTGCTGTTAGCAAACTAATTCCATTAGTAGAAATATATCTAGCTTATAATTAAAATTGAGGGGAAAAAAACAACAGCCAGTTTATTAACAAAAACATTCCTGCTCTGAACTGGAAGAAAAAACCCTGAGTAGAAGCTCACATCAAGACAATAGCTCCTCGGTTCACAGTAGCATCATTCAGCTAGCATGCTAACGGCACATTTGAGGTACTCACCCCCTCCCTTGCTGTGCTGAATCATAGCATAAGCGAATCACTCAGGACTCACTAACCCCCTTCCTCCTGGCTCACAGCTCAAACAAGTTGAACGAATCACTGAATCACTCACCTCCTCCCTTGCTGTGCTGAATCATAGCGTAAGGTAGGGTTGCCAACCGTCCCTTAAAAAATGGAATCGTCCCGTATTTAGAAACAAAAGTACACGTCCCGTATTGAGCTAATAAGGGCCCCTCTCCTGCTTTGTGACCAATGAGCTGACAGCACACTTATGACAATTCGAGTATGACAATTCAGATTACCGCTTATCTCATTGGTCGAGGAAAGGTCGCTTACGGAGAAAATACCAGAAGACAACAGATGACCACAACAAGAAGCATGGCAGGGAAACAGGGAAACAAACACCGACACTGCAGTGCAGTGTCAGTACACCTAAAGCTGGGTATACACTGTGCGATTTTCAAACTGCACGATTGACTCGCAGGGGTTATAAGTTGGTAGGTCACGATGCAGGGTCTCACACTATACCGCCCGATGCTCTGATGCGACCTGAGTGCTCACACTGTGCCTCCATAAAATGAAGGTTATAACAGAAAATCTGTCGTTCGCTCTCCCTCTCGGTCTCTCACTCACACAGACGCGCACACCATCACCATCAACTTTGCTATATTGCTAATGAAAAACATTGATCAGGCAGCTGTGATTGAGCAGCAGTGTAAATCCAGCTATTTCACGGTTGTTGTGGTCCTGATAATTTTGTGAGGCCACATTGAAAAGGCTCAGATGAGCTTTCCAAAGTTCTACAAGTTGCGCCTCCATCGCTTGTGTCCAGATCACACGCTGCACTGACGTTCTGCTCCGTCTTTTTCACCAAAGTTTACGTGTTTGCGCGTGAGCAGTGTGTGCGGCTGCGGTGACACCCTCACGAGCGATTGATGATCGGGAGCTGGTCGTGAGGTGTTAATCGCTTCTTGTTACCCCACATATACTCCACGATGAAGGCCAAAATCGGGCCGATCACCAAATCGGTCGCACGACTCAAAAATCGTCTCAAAATGGGCTAAAATTGCACAGTGTAAGCCCAGCATTAGACCAGCAATGTTTGTCCCCCTCAGAGAAAGAAAAAAAAGGCTGCAAAAGTACAGGGAGGAATGGGAAAAGGAAAACACCTGGCTGGAAAAGTGCACGACAACACCTATAAAGCGTACTGCACTGTTTGCACTTTTTCCATAGGCATGCTTCTAATGGTGGGCACATGAAGAACATGAGGGGCATGAAAGCTCGGGGAACCCTTGACCAATTTTTTATCCACCAGGCCACGGCAAAAGCAGATATGGTATGTAAACACTGGTTTGTGTTTTTTAAACCCTCTGGTTAAGGTTAATATGGGCATGTGCAGTGAATATCAGCGCTATGTGGCCGGAAGTGTGATAATATAATTTATTTTGTGTAATAAACAACTGCAAGGATAGATGATTACAACAAATAGATGACTAATACATAAAAGTAATACATAGATGAATAATGATGATGAGTTATGATGCGTAATCATGGAAACAAGCGGGTTTACAAATGGCAGCAGCTGATTAGCATTAGAAAAGCTGAAATAATACCTCAACTGAAGCCAATTGTACTAAAAGCACTATATGTGCACCGTTACAAGAATGTTTTTCATTCTACTGTTTTCTATTAATTTATATAATTTTAAGTTAAGCAGGACAGAGTTCTTTTAAAGAAAGATTTACTTATATTCTCAAAAGTTAAGCATGACAGGCTTCTGTTTAAGAAAGAGACCTGTTTTATTGTGTTAATGTTGTCATTTTGAGCTAAAAATAAATGGCTAAATGATCATTTGTTTCCCATATGGTCATATCACAAAGAATATGCATCTACTTAAATCAAATTCAAGTCAAATGGTTAAAAATAATAATTTTACACACAAAAAAAAGAGCTACAAAATTCACCACACTGGGAAGGGTGAAGACAACTGGGTTGCCTGGCCCTGGCCACGAGGTGTATCTTATTTATTTTTCAGGGAGTTGGCAACCCTAGCGTAAGGCGAATCACTGAGGACTCACTAACCCCCTCCCTCCTGGCTCACAGCTCAAACGAGTTGAACAAATCACTGACTCACTCCCTCACCCCCTCCCTCCTGGCTCACAGCTTCTTCTTCTTCTTCTTGGTTGGCAACCAATGTTAAGGCGCTTTACCGCCCCCTGGCTCACAGCTCAGTGGACATTTAGATGAGAAAATATATATTTGACACATTTAAGGAAAATACTAATTGTAGATAACCTGCTGTTAGTTTGGTATTTTGTCCTAATCTGCCGTGTAGGTCTGTGTATGTTTTGAGTGGTATAGGAGGCATTCCGTTATGGAGTCCAAGCATGTAAGTTGTCTGCTGCTCTGCTGGTTAATAAAACCACATTAACTGAATCTACTGCTTCATCATTATCATAATGGTGAACATACAACATGGTGTCAGAAGTCAGAAGCGACGGAACACGTTCTTCGTAGTTGACGGTATTTTTTTTTTCCGTCTCAAGTCTATTTTGTGGGTGCATTTATTTTGTATCCGGACTACAGCCGACATGGCGGAAGGATTCAGAAGGCCCGACCCGCTTGTTTTCGATGGTAATGTTGCTGAAAATTGGCGCATTTTTGAGCAAGAGTATGACATTTTTATAGCGGCGGCACACTCTGACAAGCCAGCGCGCACACAAGCCTACATATTGCTCAACTTAGCAGGCCCCGAAGCTGTAGAACGGGAGCGGTCTTTTGTTTACGCGCCAGAAGTGAGAGAGCCCGGGGATGGAGGACGAGTCCTTATTCCTGCAGAATCGAAGGAGGACCCTGAGTGCCTCAAAAGGAAATTCAGAGAAATGTGCAGCCCACAAACCAACGTCACGATGGAAAGACACAAGTTCAACACGCGGAATCAGAGGACTGGCGAGACTGTTGAATCCTATGTAAGTGATTTACGGATTAAAGCAAAAAGCTGCAGATTTGGTGATCTGAGTGAAGAACTAATAAGAGACAGACTAGTTTGTCAACAATCATCAATCATCAACAATGACAATTTAAGGAAAGTGCTACTGCGTGACAGTGATTTAACGCTAGCAAAAGCCATATCTGTCTGCCAGATTCATGAAATGACTGAAGAGCATAATAAAACACTTGCTTTTCCTCAACAATCTGCAACAAATGTTGATGTGCTCCAGCCCAAATTTACAAGAAAGCACAGAGGAGATAAAATGAAAATACAAGGAGACAGGTCTGATACACAGCATATCACTAACTGTACTAACTGTGGGGGTGCTCATGCTCCAAAAAAGAGTAAATGTCCGGCTTTTGGGCAGCAGTGTCATGCATGCAAAAAGTGGAATCATTTTAAGAAACGGTGCAGAGCCATTCAGCCTAACCAAAATGTAGCAAGACACAGAAAGTCAGTTCATCATGTGGAACCAGACCAAGCTGATGACAGCGGAGATGACACATTCTACGTTGATGGAATAAACCTGCAAAATGCAATCCATGCGACTGATGTGCATGTGGAACACAAAGAGGAAGTTTTTGTCACCGTGCAGATTAATGGGATTCCTGTTGAGATGAAAGTGGACACAGGTGCTAAATGTAATGTGCTTCCCAAGAAAACGGTTAACATTGTAAGAGCAGATAAACAAATGAAAGCACACCCCAAGTCCGTTAACTTAGTAGCATTTGGAGGCAGCAAGATTCAAACCTCAGGTGTAATTAAGATGCAGTGTTTTCTGCATGGACAGTCAAATGTGCTATCATTCTTTGTTATTAATGAAGATGTTCAGCCAATACTGGGACTATGTGCGTGCAGAGAAATGGGACTTGTATCATTCAGCAATGACGTCCACCAATTGAGCACGTCTGCAGATGACCTGTCACAACAGCTTATCACAGAATACAGTGACTTATTTTCTGATGAGCTTGGAAGATTGCCAGTCACCTATCGCATGACACTGAACCCAGATGTGAAACCAGTTGTTCGCCCAGCACATCGCATCCCTTTGGCCATGAAAGACAGAGTCAAGGCAGAGCTGGACAGGATGGAGAAATTAGGCGTCATTACTCCCATCTCAGACCCAACAGACTGGGTGTCTTCTGTGGTAGCCACCAACAAGAAGGGCAAAGACGAAATCAGGATATGCATAAATCCTCGAGATTTAAACACCGCTCTGAAAAGACCACACCATCCCATGCGCACAGTAGAAGAAGTGGCTGCATTAATGTCACATGCTACTGTGTTCTCTGTTTTGGATGCTAAGAACTCTTTTTGGCAGGTGTCATTGGATCAGAAATCATCCATGCTAACCACCTTCAGCACTTGTTTTGGTCGTTACAGGTTCCTCAGAATGCCTTTTGGTCTTAACGCTGCCAGCGAGGTGATTCAGCGAGCCATGGAGCAGATATTTGCTGGGTATCCATGTGCCATCATTGTTGATGATATACTCATCGGCGGAAGAACCATGAAAGAACATGACGACAACCTGAGAAAAGTCCTTGATTGTGCCAGAGAAGTAAACCTGCGACTAAACCCATTAAAGTGCAAATTCCGGCTGAATCAGGTCAGTTATGTCGGACACATTTTCACAAGCGAGGGACTTAAAGCAGACCCTTCCAAAACAGCCGCAATCAAAGAGATGCCAGTTCCAACGGATGTCCAAGCCCTGCAGAGGTTCCTGGGGATGGTCAATTATCTTGGAAAATTCATTCCAAACTTCAGCCATCTGTCAGCTCCTCTGCGACAGCTCACACACAAGGACAGCGAGTGGATGTGGGACACACAGCATCAGACTGCGTTTGAAGCACCTAAAGAACATATGTCTAATCCACCTGTTCTGCCATATTATGATGTCAGCAAACCTGTGACACTAACATGCGATGCATCACAGTATGGTCTTGGTGCAGCTTGCTTACAATAAGGGCGACCTGTGGCATATGCTTCATGTACTCTGACAGACACTGAAACCAGATATGCTCAGAGAGAAAAAGAGCTGCTGGCTGTTGTTTTCGCATGTACAAAGTTTCATGACTACATTTATGGCAAGCCTGTGGTCGTAGAAACAGACCATCAGCCACTGGTCACCATACTAAAGAAACCTATTCACGCCGCACCAGCCAGATTACAGAGGATGTTGTTAAGGCTCCAAAAATACAACATCACGCTTACATATAAATGTGGAAAACAAATGTATCTGGCCGACACGCTGTCTCATGCTCCCAGCAGATCCACTTTCCAGCAGTCTGAAGAAGAGGACAACTTTGATGTCATGACGGTGAGCTGCATCTCTTCTTCACGCCTGGAGGAACTTAAAGGACACACAGCTGAGGATGAGGCACTGCAAGCGCTCAGCTTGTTCATCAAACATGGTTGGCCACGACGACTCCACAACCTTCCCACGGCAGTTCATCCATATTTCCCTTTCAGGGATGAGCTGACTGTGGATGATGGGATCATTCTTAAAGGTTCCAAAGCCGTGATCCCAAAATCACTGCAAGGAGACTACATCACCATCATGCACAGAGGACATCCCGGCGTAGAAGCTACCAAGCGGAGAGCACGGGGGATCGTCTTCTGGCCGTTCAAGAGATATTGAACAAACAGTTACTTCCTGCTCGGTGTGTAATAGCACTAAACCTCATCAACAAAAAGAGCCCCTTCATCTGCATGAAGTTCCAGATCTTCCTTGGTCAACTGTGGCTACAGATATCTTTGAGTGGCACTGTCAGCACTATTTAGTAGTAGTCGACTCATACTCAGGCTGGTTTGAGATTGACCTGCTAAAGGATTTGACATCAGCAACAGTAATCAAGAAGTTGAAAAGACACTTCTCAGTTCATGGTGCTCAGACAATGGAAGGCAGTTTACAAGCCAGCGTTTCAAAGACTTCGCTTCACAGTGGGACTTTCAACATGTCACCAGCAGTCCAGAGCATCCTCAATCCAATGGGCTTGCTGAGAGAGCAGTGCAAAGTGCTAAACAGCTGATGGAGAAATCTCACAGAGATGGCACTGATGTACTTCTCAACCTGCTGAATCTCAGGAATGTTCCACGTGATGTGAACCTGGGTTCCCCTGCAGAACGACTTCTATCCAGACCGACTCGAACTACGCTCCCAATCACAACCAAACTGCTCGAACCACAACACCGTGAATCTGAGAAAGTGAAAGCCCAACTACTCAACAAGAGACTGACTCAGAAGGTCTGTTATGACAGATCCAGCCGACCACTTCCACCTCTTGAAGAAGGGCAAGTAGTGAGGTTACAGACCCCACAGGGTTATGACCGCACAGGTGTGGTGAAGGAACTTTGTAAAGAACCTAGATCATACCTGGTACAGTCAGATGGGAACACTTACAGGAGAAATCGCAGACACATATTGCCTGTGTCTGAGCCTGTTACTGATCATCATCATTATGATGGACTGCAGGTTGTGGGTGAAAACAATGATGTAGAACAGTTTAAAGACAGCACTCATGTTGAGAGCTCTTCTGATGCTTTGCATTCTCCAAAACCTTCCAGGAACGATGGTGTTTACAGGACACGCTTTGGTCGTGTATGCAAACCAAATCCGAGATATAGGGATTAATCGGGTACTAGTTAAAACACAGAACTTGTTCAGGTTTGATATTTGATCCAACAGTAACTGATGTCCACGTTTCAAGTTAAATTCTGTTTGAGGTAATTTTCATTAGTAATCATATTTCACTTTATACAGCAAAATGATATTTTGTGATGTTTGTTTCTTCCATGTGGTTGCAAATTTAAATGTTCCTAAGGATCAGCGTGTGTCACCTTTAATGCTTTGATTATTATTATTTAGCATGCATTAAACTTTATATCCGGTTAGGGATGTACTAAAGAAGGGGGATGTAGATAACCTGCTGTTAGTTTGGTATTTTGTCCTAATCTGCCTGCTGTACCTCCGTGTAGGTCTGTGTATGTTTTGAGTGGTATAGGAGGCATTCCGTTATGGAGTCCAAGCATGTAAGTTGTCTGCTGCTCTGCTGGTTAATAAAACCACGTTAACTGAATCTACTGCTTCATCATTATCATACTGGTGAACATACAACACCAATAAAATAAAATAAAAATAAATAAATGTTCCCTTTAGAATTTTTTTGCTCTAAAGAAAATAGTTGTTTTCTTTTACAATCATTCATCTTAGCAGTAGGATTTACATTAAAAGAGAAACAAATTAAGTTTGAGTGAAAATATACATTTTTGCACTCTCTGGTCAACTGACTCAGTGACTCAAATGACTCAAGAAACCCGATTCACTTTGGTGAGTGACTCATTAAAACTCGATTCAGTAAAAAGAATCGAATTTACCATCACTAAAACCTCCTGTTTGTTATAAGCATTTGTAGCTTCCAGAATCTTCTCCAAATGTTTGTTGGACTTCTCAAGGTATCGTTTCTCAGACTCGAGCTGAGCCATCTGCTTCCTGAAACACAAAGCACCACTTTAAGCTTCGTGAAGTTTATTTGTGATTTAAATAATACATATTAAAAATTCTTTTAAATACATTTGTGACACAGAAATCAAAGCTGAGCTGTGTTTTCATATATGATACCTCTTCTACAAGAGATAGAAGGGATGTTAACATCAGGTTTATATTAAAGAACCTCTTTAACTCTTACTTGGTGACATCTTTGTACTCTTTTTTTTTTTTTTTTTTTTTTTTTTCTTCCCCCTGTCCCATTTGGATCTTTAGCCATCAGAATTGTTGTCTTAAGGCCAAGAGAGATGCCAAGCGGATTTACTTTACCAATTGGATCATCATGGCCTTGCCATATTGGTCCATTTGATTGACCTTTATTATAATTATGTATTTATTTTATTTTCAGTTGTTACAGTCGGGACAGACATGACTGGGGGATAGGACAGGGAGAAAGAATGAAAGAAAGAGGGGGAGAAAGAAAAATAGAGGGGAGAAGAGATGGTGAGAAAGGGGAGAAGAAAGAAAGAGAAAACAAAACACCTGGATCACCTGTATGGAGAAAAAAAACAGAAGAGAAAACAAACAAACAAACAAAAAACAGCAACATAATAAATACAGCACCATCACAATAAACTAGCTAGCAGTAGATAACAGTAGATACTAAATATTAAATGTTATTGTGCAGCACGCAAGATAGACAGCGCACAATGTGCTTTGAGGTAGCAGCCAAGAAAGGTGTAGTTTGTGTCTGTGAACACCCGTGTGTACACCTGTGTGGATAAGCATGCTTGTATTCCAAAGGTTTCTCCATGTAACGATCTGCTAGGGAGTGTGGGGAGCCATAGCCCCGTCCCCCAGGGCATGAAGCAGGTATGGAGAAGATCCAGGCCCCAGACATCTAGAGGCCCCAGAGTACGAGGACCCAAGGAGGACCACCAAAGGGGGGGGAACCGTGCCACCCTCCTGGGAAGAGCTGAGTAGAGCCCAAAACGAGAGGTCACCCAGCAGCCACAGAGCAGAGGCCAGAGGGGGTTGCACTGGCGTGCCCGCGGGCTCTGCCGGCAGCCAGCTGCGCCAGAGAGGACCGAGCTTCAGGCCCAGAGGCCAGAGGCCTGAGGACACCCCACCCCCCGGAAGGGGCCCAGCCGGGCCACAGGCGCCAGGCCCCGCCAATCGGCCACCAGGAGTGAGCCGGTACATACATGAGTGCCCAGCCCCAGTCGACAAGAACCACCAGCACACCAACGTCTGAGGGCATCAGCCACCGGCAGGGAGTGTGGTGAGGGGAGACAGACCTCCGTACTTTGGAGGGCCTGAGATGTTCCCAGAGAGGTGGAGTCTAAGACCCAACCTGACATATAGACACAGACGAACAGGCGCACGCAGACTCAAACGTGTATTCCCACCCCCATATACACAACCAAATACTCGGCACTTACCCAACGTGTAGACAGACACAAATAGACACTGCACAGACAATCACACTCCCCAAACATACTCTATATCCCAGGTCCAGGTACCCCCGCCCCCAGAGGGGCAAGCCGCACCTAGACCCAGGAGGTGTAACCCTTCTCTCTGGGGTGGAGGCAAGCGGACCGCCTCCTTATCTGCAGTAGTGGGGAGGCCCCGCATCACAGACCCCAATCTGACGGCCAGCACCTCCTCCCAGCCCCCCAGCCCTGACGGCTAACAGAACCGGGGTGAGTGAAGACCCCAAACCTCCCTCTGCCCGCTCATATGTAGTGTTGCTGTGTGCTGTTCTAAAGTGCATTTAAAACACAGGAGGGCATGGTGCATCCTGCCAGAGAGCAGCACGGCTCCTCCCGAAAACCCTCAGTGTCTATATGCATTAAAATTGAGGGTAGGGCACCAGCGCCAGAGGTGGGTTGGAATACACCGACCATCCTCTGGATGCTGTAAAACGTGCCCACCCCCAAGGCCCTATATATATGTGTTATGTGAGAGTGTGAGTAATGTGGATGTCTAGGTTGCAGAATAAAATTGAGGCACAGGTGGCCAGAAGGGGACAGAGGGGGAGTGCCTCCCCTGCACCCTGGTGACATATCTGCACCCCAAGCCCTGCGTGTGTGGGTGGGTGTGGTAGAGCGGGAAGAGGGAGGTAGCTGAGGATGGGGAGGGAAGAAAGGGAGGGGCAAGCGGTCCCTCCCTGGGGCCAGCTCCCCCGCTGACCCCAGTAGGCACCCCCAACTCTGGAACCCACCAGGGCAAGGGGGCCCAGGCCCATCCGGACCGGGGCCCACAGCAGCAGCACCGCCCAGCCCTACAGAGTCCGGGGCAGCCCACCCGACTCCACCGCAGAGAAAACTGCACCCACCCCATCATCCAATCATCTCCCAAACTACACAAGACAATAGACACCCAGGTTGAGTTCATTCTCTACCTCTCCTATATCTCTCCCCCACCTGCAAAGTGAGCTCCTGTAGAGAGGAGACCACCTGCAAGGATAAAACAGCCTCCCCACCATCTTTGTACTCTTCAAAAGAAGAAAGTGAGAAATTAATTATGGCACATGTAACCTTGCTCACAATAGAATGTATTTAGCAGTCAGTACCAGTAGAATTACACAATTCCCAGTGTTTAATGTTAACCTTTGCAAACATTTTGGCCTATGAGCAAAGTTAATTTCATGATGGCTGTACCAACTGTCTCAGAAAAAAATGAAAATGTTGTTTGTTTGCTTGCTCAACTTGAAATCTTCGAATAGATCTGGGTCCTGGTATTTCAAAGCTTCACGAAATTGGATGTAGTTCCTCCTTGGTCTCAAAAACCAGAGAACATTTTTTGTACATTGTAATTTTTCCAAATTTATCATCCAGGCGTCTCATCTTTCTGCAGGTCTTCTTTTTGGACTATGGCAACAATGAGATCGTTTCCTGCAGCAGCCTCAGAGAGCTGCCATCTGATCTGCTGTCTCATCCTTTCCAAGTAGCAACATCATAAATGGCACAATCAGTCAGCAGATAAAATGCACACCAGATTAATAGTAACAGATAAACTGCTTATCATATCAGGCTCAGGAGTTCCAGGTCACTGGTATGCGTCCTTCGAATCAGTCCATTATCCTGGGGAACCAGTGGAGCAGCCGTGCCCGCAACCGCTTCATCAAACTAGTGAAGGGCCATTCTCTCATCGTGTCCCTGTACTCCATCCTCTATGGTGTGATGCGTGTGGATCTGCTCATCCACTCTGAGACAGCAAACACCAGCGTGGTAGACTTGCTGGTGGAAGAAGGACATGCTATGAAGGCTGAAGAGAGCTTTGACTCCAAGGTGACACAATAAGCAGAAAGAAATACTAGTTCTCCTAGCAGCTTAAGATGAAGTATTTCAGTTTTTTAACTGAACTTTACTTTAGCTAATTAAAGTACAAATGAAAGCTAGAATTTTAAAGACAAACTATTTGCGATGTGTGGCCTCAGGTTTGCTGCATGTGCTGCAGGCAGACTGAGATTCATTGAAACAAAAATTTAAAAAAAAATCTGTATGAATAGATCTGAAGCATTTTGTGCTTTTCTCATTCAAAGTATTGGATGTTTTTGTGCTCTTGCAGCAAAACCATGAGGTGCTGATGTCTCTGTACAAGGACATGGAGGAAGGTATATATGTGCCCAACTCTGCAAGCAGCACCTGGAGCAACCGCAAAAAAGAGGAGAAGGAGCTCATCGACAGCCTGCTTACCCACTTTTCCAAGTGTAGAATTAAAGAAATTAGTTTACTGCTGAACTGTATATAACCATCATCCTTATCATTACATTAATTATCATTTCATCAAAGCATTTATTGAAGCTGTCGGCATTATGTTATAATTTGTATTACAGGGGTTATCATAATCAAATATTAACATGTTTATGACAGGTGCAGTTATAACCACTTTAAATCGTTGAGTTAAATCTATCATCTTAAAAGCTTATATGCTGAGTATATTGTTACAGTAAAATAGTCTGAGCAAAGGCCTGAATGTATTCAGCTTCTTGTTGCATTTGAGTTTGCCTAGTTACAGGTGACACAAGGAGGACAAGTCCATGGGGACCTCAAAGGCCTGAGATCATCACCATATTTGGATGGATGCCAGAAAGGGGAACTTCTGTGTCTGCAGTTATCTCTTAAAATACATGAATGTTCTCTACATGCAAATTATGTGCTTGTAAACGCAAGAGGGGGCGTTACAATACCCTGATGTTATAAAAGCAATCTAGAGTGTATTTTGGGTAGAGATGTACAACTGATGTTTTGCAGTTTACACCTCTCCACGCTGCATGCATTCATTAAAATCAATTGTTTGACCGACCTCTTCTGGACTATCATTGTTTTACTCTCGTCCTCAATTTCGGACCCGTAACACAAGCAATCCCAGTCCTATTCCAGGACAAAAGTAAGAAACAATCCAGGCATTTTTTGCACATTTTGATGCTTCTAAGAAGGATTCGGAAAATATGTTAAAGCATGCTTAGTAAACAGGGTTTTAACAATTCTGAAACCAAGAACAAAAATGGAATACAAATGCCCCAAAAGTAGTGAATTGTCACCTTCCTGTTCCTGTGATGCCTGTGCAGTGCTGGTAATTCCTCATGAAAGCATCCTGGTCTAGTAAAACTAGAATGGTTGAAGATCTTTAAGGTTTTGAGTGAATTGTTAGAAAGATAATATCTGTAGCTAATGGTGGGTTTTGAATAACACTGATTCTTAGGTGTTGAATGTGTGATGGATACCATCGCCTTTTTTACCGTTTGCTGCTGTCAGTTTATCCAGAAGAGGGAGCCATTTCAGTGGCTCAGTTCATGTGTTTGTGTTCATTCAGAGGCACACCCATTGAATGTGACTACCAGAACAGTGACGACACAACTCTGCATCACTGTAATCAGTGAATGCATCATGTCATGTCTGATTGCTGTTCTCTCTGACACTGCAGGTTCGTCTGCATGGACCAACCAGTCCTCATATGATGAGCTTCCACAGCTTGAGAAGCAACATGCTCTACAAGTAAGCACAACAGAGATAAAAAACAAACAAACAAAAAAAACAAAAACAAGAATATGTACCTACAACCACCCTGCCTCTGCCTCAGCTGATGATCACTGTATCCTCCTGCAGGACTGTATGTATAGAGAAGAACAACATCAACTCCTTGGCTCTGAATGAAAACCCACATTGCAAACATCAGAGGATGCTGGTGGCTGGGACTGTGTCAGTCAGCTCCACAGGTACCAGATAAACAAAATATCACAAGGGTAGTGTCCTCCTAGTCCTGTTCCCAAGACTATAAACTGGGGAGTTGCATCAAGAAACTTGAGCTCTAAATTCAGCTTTAATCATAATATTTGTGACTTTGAAACATAAGCAAAGGCAGAATATTAAATTTACACTGAAAAGATGACATAAGGAGGTGGTTCCAATGCAGAGGCGCTTTAATGGTAAAAGCACCATCACCTCTAGAGTTCAAGCTCGACTTCGGAACAGCCAAAAGGATCTGAGGCTGTAATTTGTAATCAGTATTTCTGTTTTAGGCCCTGGTCTGCTTTAGAGGTCATCAATAAAATAATGCACTAGAAACATTTTGAACTAGCTGAAGGTGACAGACTGACTTTTTATTTTTACCAAATAGAAGGATTTGCTTTAATCTAGCCTAGAGAAAACAAAGCCATAGATGACTTTTCCCAGGTCAGATTATGAGAGCATTGTTTTAATCTTGGCAGTGGGTCTTATCTTATGTAGAGCTTTAACGGTGTGTTTGTGTTGCAGGTACTCGTATTCTACTGAGAGACACCTCCATTTTGCCAGACATCCCTGGACTGCCTGGACTTGTAATGATGCTCTTTACTCCCATCATGGCGCTACGGTTGATTCAATGTGCATTACCGCTGCACATATATGTACAGAAACTCACATTCTTATTTACCTAACATATTTATTTTTAGCACTGATGAAGAGAGAACCTGCTATACTGGGGCACTCTGTGGCTTAGGCTTCAACAGTCAGAAACAGGAGGCCATCCTGCCTGAGTATGACATCGAACTGGCCTTTGATGTGAAGTTTGATGTTGACGACATCACTGAGGTAAAGTTAACCTCAGAGACCATTGTGTAAAATCATCAAAACAGCCACTCAAAGGATTCTGAATGGAAATCTTTGTGCATGTTTGAATAGTGAGTGTCATTTAGGAAGGTTCTTACATGGCAGGCATAATAAGAGTTTTTCAGTTCTCCAAATGTTGTGTGTGCTTCGTTGTTGGTGAAATTTTAGTATTTTATTAAACTGTTAGCACTAACTATTATGTGTAAATATGTGTGAACTTTACTCATGCAGTTTGCTAACATTTGCTAATACATTAGCTCTCCGCCCTCTCATCCAAATGTGATCCAGATGTGGTCATTTCTGACATTAGTGCTAATGTTGAAGCTTGAAAATAGAGTCCTCAACTACTTTTTATACAGTTTGTAGCTATGCTTTGTGATACTGGCAGTGGTGTGTGTGTGGATGGTAGTACTTTAATTGTCTGTTTAAATGCTGTGGCACCTGATTGATTCTTTGTTTTCAGATAAATGCTCTACAAGTGGCTATAAACCACCTCGTGTGCGAAGGCCCCAATGGCACTGTGCATGTGGTGACTGACAGGATCAGCCAGCTGCAGGAGGACTGTCGGGACCGCCTCATCAGGTCTGATATAGATACATACTGGGGTTGTTCCTGGCTCAGGTCTTTTTGAGGGGTCAACATGCACAGTTGAGCCTGTGAAGATTAATGTTGAACCTGATAACAACTTCAGAAAAAGTTCAGTGTGCCTCAGTGTGAATTCTCCACGCTGGGGAAATAGGTTTTGCAGCTGTTTGAGCAAAGATTTTCAAGTTATTCATGAAATGAAAACCTATACTTTGTTTTGGGCGAGAACTCCATTCAAATGCATGTAATAGCGGGAAACGCACTGTCTTGGCGAAATAAAGCGATTTTTATTAACTAGATGAAGACAGCTGTAACTTTTTGATAGAAGACTCGGATACAGATATTTAAGGCTTTGCCTTATAGAATTCAGCATCTCTGTGCTGGGGAAATAGGTTTTGCAGGTGTTTGAGCAAAGATTTTCAAGTTATTCATGAAATGAAAACCTATACTTTGTTTTGGGCGAGAACTCCTTTCAAATGCATGTAATAGCGAGTAACGCATTAACTTGGTGAAATAAAGCGTTTTGCTACAACTTCATAAAGATAGCTCTAACTTTTGATAGAAGACTCAGAGACACCTATTTGTGGCTTTGCCTTATAGAATTCAGCATCCCCGTCCTGGGGAAATAGGTTTTGCAGCTGTTTGAGCAAAGATTTTCAAGTTATTCACAAAATGAAAACCTATACTTTGTTTTTGGACGAGAACTCCATTCAAATCCACATTTCACCAATGCCCTGGTGAAATGTGGATGGCATCAGCCAGCAGCACAGTCCCTGGCGTGGTGAAGATGGCCTCACCCGGAAGCACAGGCCCTGGTGCTATGTGGATGGCTTCAGAAAGCAACACAAGGCCTGGTGTAATGTGGTGCGCTCAGCAAGAAGAAAATGTCCTGATGAAATGTAGGTGGCCTCAGCCAGCACCACAAACCTTTGTGTGGTGAAGATTTCCTACGCCAAAAACACAGGCCCTGGTGTAATGTGGATGGCTTCAGACAGCAGCACAGGCCCTGGTGAAATCTAGTTTGCCTCACCCGGAAGCACAGGCCCTGGTGCTATGTGGATGGCTTCAGCAAGCAACACAGGCCCTGGTGTAATGTGGTGCGCCTTAGCAAGCAGAAAATGCCCTGATGAAATGTAGATGGCCTCAGCCAGAAGCACAGTCCCTGGTGTGGTGAAGATTGCCTCACAGGAATCACTGACCCTGGTGTGATGTGGATGGCTTAAGCAAGCAACAAAAGGCCCTGGTATGTGGTGCAACTCAGCAAGCAGAAAATGCCCTGATGAAATGTAGTTGGTCTCAGCCAGCAGCACAAGCCATGTTGTGGTGAAGATTTCCTGAGCCAAAAACACAGGAGCTGGTGTAATGTGGATGGCTTCAGCCAGCAGCACAGGCCCTGGTGACAAGAGGTTGGCCTAAGCTAAATCACATGCCATGGGTAAATATGGATGGCATCAGGCAGCAGCATAGGCCCTGGTGTGGTGAAGATGGCCTCAGCCAGACGCAAATGCTCTGGTGTAATGTGGATGGCATCAGCTAGGAACACAAGCCCTGGTGAAATGTAGTTGGCCTCAGCCAGCAACACAGGCCCTGGTGTGGTGAAGATGGCGTCACCCGGAAGCACAGACCCTGGTGTGATGTGGTGCGCCTCAGCAAGCAGAAAATGCCATGATGAAATGTAATTGTCCTCAGCGAGCAGCACAGGCCATGTTGTGGTGATGATTGCATCACGGGAATCACTGGCACCTGTGTAATGTGGATGGCCTCAGCCATTACCACAAACCTTGGTGTGGTGAAGATTTCCTACGCCAAATGCACAGGCTCTGGTGACGTGTAGTTGGCCTTAGCCAGAATCACATGCCATGGGTAAATGTGGATGGCATCAGGCAGCAGCACAGGCCCTGGTGTGGTGAAGATGGCCTCATCTAGAAGCAGAAGCCTTGGTGTGGTGGCGATGGCTTCAGCCAGACGCAAATGTCCTCGTGTAATGTGGACGGCATCAGCTAGGAACACAGGCCCTGGTGAAATGTAGTTGGACTCAGCCAGCAACACAGGCTCTGGTGTTGTGAAGATGGCCTCACAGGAAGTACTGGCCCGGGTGTAATGTTGATGGCCTCACCCAGCAACTCATGCCCTGGTGAAATGTGGAAGGTATCAGCCAGCAGCACAGTCCCTTACGTGGTGAAGATGGCCTCACCCGGAAGCACAGGCCCTGGTGTGATGTGGATGGCTTCAGCAAGCAACACAGGCCCTGGTGTAATGTGGTGCGCCTCAGCAAGCAGAAAATGCCCTGATGAAATGTAGTTGGCCTCAGCCAGCAGCACAAGCCATGTTGTGGTGAAGATTTCCTACGCCAAAAACACAGGCGCTGATGTAATGTGGATGGCTTCAGTCAGCAGCACATGCTATGGGTAAATATGGATGGCATCAGGAAGCAGCATAGGCCTTGGTGTGGTGAAGATGGCCTCAGCCAGACGCAAATGCCCTGGTGTAATGTGGACGGCATCAGCTAGGAACACAGGCCCTGGTGAAATGTAGCTGGCCTCAGCCAGCAACACTGGCCCTCGTGAAATCTAGTTGGCCTCAGTCAGCAGCACAGGCCCTGGTGACATGTAGTTGGCTTAAGCCAGCATCACATGCCATAGGTAAATGTGGATGGCATCAGGAAGCAGCACAGCTCGTGGTGTGGTGAAGACCGCCTAAGCCAGAAACAGAAGCCCTGGTATGGTGAAGATGGCCTCAGGCAGAAGCAAAGGCCCTCGTGTAATGTGGACGGCATCAGCTAGGAACACAGGCCTTGATGAAATGTAGTTGGACTCAGCCAGCAAAACAGGCCCTGGTGTGGTGAAGATGGCGTCACCCGGAAGCACAGACCCTGGTGTGATGTGGATGGCTTCAGCAAGCAAGACAGGCCCTGATGTAATGTGGTGCGCCTCAGCAAGCGAACAATGCCCTGATGAAATGTACTTGGTCACAGCCAGAAGCACAGGCCATGTTGTGGTGAAGATTGCCTCACAGGAATCACTGGCCCTAATGTAATGTGGATGGCCTCAGCCAGCACCACAGGCCTTGGTGTGGTGAAGATGGTCTCACAGGAAGTACTGGCCCTGGTGTAATGTTGATGGCCTAACCCAGCAACAGAGTCCCTGGTGTAATGTGGATGGTATCAGCCAGCAACTCATGCCCTGGTGAAATGTGGAAGGTATCAGCCAGCAGCACAGTCCCTGGCGTGGTGAAGATAGCCTCACCCGGAAGCACAGGCCCTGGTGTGATGTGGATGGCTTCAGCAAGCAAGACAGGCCCTGATGTAATGTGATGCGACTCAGCAAGCAGAAAATGCACTGATGAAATGTAGTTGGCCTCAGCAAGCAGCACAAGCCATGTTGTGGTGAAGATTGAAGTAAGTTGCCTCAGTCAAAAGAACACAGGCCCTGATGTGGTGTAGATGGCCTCAACAAGCAACACAGGCCCTGGTGGGGTGTAGACGGCCTCAGCCAGAGCCACAGGCCCTGGTGTGCTTTAGTTGGCCTCAGCCAGCTGCAAAGGCTCTGGTGTGCTGTAGATGGCCTCAGCCACACCAGGGCCTGAGTTGCAGGATGAGGCCATCTACACCTCACCAAGTCCTGTGCTGCTAGCTCAGGCCATCTACAACAAACCACGGCCTGTGCTTCTGGCTGAGGCCAGCTACACCACACCAGGGCCTGTGGCTATGGCTGAGGCAATCTACACCACACAATGGCCTGTGGCTCTGGCTGAGGCAATCTACACCACTCCACACCAGGGCCTGTTTGCTTTTGACTGAGGAATCTTACACCACACCAGGGCCTGTGTGCTTTTGGCTGAGGCCACCTACACCAAACAAGGGCCTGTGTTGCTGGCTAAGGCCAACTACACCACACCAGGGCCTGTGGCTCTGGCTTAGGCCATTTACACCCCACCAGAGCCTGTGCTGCTGGCTAAGGCCAACTACACCACACCAGGGCCTGTGGCTCTGGCTTAGGCCATTTACACCCCACCAGAGCCTGTGCTGCTGGCTGAGGCCAACTACACCACACCAGGGCCTGTGGCTCTGGCTGAGGACATCTACACCACACCAGGGCCTGTGGCTCTGGCTGAGGCAATCTACACCAAACCACGGCCTGTGGCTCTGGCTGAGGCCATCTACACCACACGAGGGCCTGTGGCTCAGGGTGAGGCCAACTACACCACACCAGGGCCTGTGTGCTTTTGAGTGAGGCAACTTACACCACACCAGGGCCTGTGCAGCTGGCTAAGGCCAACTACACCACACCAGTGCCTGTGCTGCTGGCTGAGGCCAACTACACCACACCAGGGCCTGTGATTCTGGCTGAAGCCATCTACACCCCACCAGAGCCTGTGCTGCTGGCTGAGGCCATCTACACCACACCAGGGCCTGTGGCTCTGGTTGAGGGAATCTACACCACACCAGGGCCTGTGGTTCTGGCTGAGGCCATCTACACCACACCAGGGCCTGTGGCTCTGGCTGAGGACATCTACACCACACCAGGCCTGTGTTGCTGGTTGAGGCCATCTACACCACATCAGGGCATGTGTGCTTTTGACTGAGGCAACTTACACCTCACCAGAGCCTTTGCTGCTGGCTGAGGCCAACTACACCCCACCAGGGCCTGTGGCTCTGGCTGAGGTTGACTGCAATACACGAGGGCTTGCACTTCTGGCTGAGGCCACCTACACCAAACCAGGGCCTGTGGCTCTGGCTGAGGCCAGCTACACCACACCAGGTCCTGTGCTGCGGGCTGAGGTTGACTGCAACACACCAGGGCTTGCGCTTCTGGCTGAGGTCACCTCCACCACACCAGGGCCTGTTCTGCTGTGTAAGGCCAACTACACCACACCAGGGCCTGTGGCTCTGGCTGAGGCCATCTACACCCGACCAGAGCCTGTGATGCTGGCTGAGGCCAACTACACCACACCAGGGCCTGTGGCTTTGGCTGAGGCAATCTACACCACACCAGGGCCTGTGCCTCTGGCTGATGCAATCTACACCACACCAGGGCCAGTGTCTCTGGCTGAGGTTGACTGCAACACACCAGGGCTTGCGCTTCTGGCTGAGGCCACCTCCACCAAAAATGGGCCTGTGCTTGTGGCTAAGGCCAACTACACCACACCAGGGACTGTGTTACTGGTTAAGGCCAGGTTAATCAGACCAGGGAATGTCGCTCTGGCTGAGGCCATCTACACCACACCACACCAGGGCCTGTGGCCATCTACTCCAGAGAAGGAGGGTGACTGTGCTGCTATAATAGGTCATCTAAATTACACCAGGGCTTGCGCTTCTGGCTGAAGACCTGTGCTTCCAGCTGAGGCCATCTACAGCACACCAAGTCCTGTGCTGCTAGCTCAGGCCATCTACAACACACCACGGCCTGTGCTGCTAGCTTTGGCCACCTACAACACACATGGGCATGTGCTTCTGGCTGAGGTTGACTGCAACACACCAGGGCTTGCGCTTCTGTCTGAGGCCACCTCCACCAAACTAGGGCCTGTTCTGCTGGGTAAGGCCAACTACACCACACCAGGGCCTGTGGCTCTGGCTGAGGCCATCTACACTCGACCAGAGCCTGTGGCTCTGGCTGAGGCCATCTACACCACACCAGGGCCTGTGGCTCTGGCTGAGGCAATCTACACCACACCAGGGCCTGTGGCTCTGGCTGATGCAATCTACACCACACCAGGGCCAGTGGATCTGGCTGAGGTTGACTGCAACACACCAGGGCTTACGCTTCTGGCTGAGGCCACCTACACCAAACCAGGGCCTGTGCTCGTGGCTAAGGCCAACTACACCACACCAGGGCCTGTGTTACTGGTCGAGGCCAGGTTAATCAGACCAGGGAATGTGGCTCTGGCTGAGGCCATCTACACCCCACCACACCAGGGCCTGTGGCTCTGGCTGACGCCATCTACACCACACCAGGGCCTGTGGCTTTTGCTGAGGCCATCTACACCACACCAGGGCCTGCGTTGCTGGTCGAGGCCATGTTAATTACACCAGGGCCTGTGCTGCTGGCTGAGGCCATCTACACCAAACCAGGGCCTTTGCTGGTGGCTGAGGCCATCTACACCACACCACACAAGGGCCTGTGCTGCTGGCTGAGGCCATCTACACCACACCAGGGCCTTTGCTGCTGGCTGAGGCCATCTACACCACATCAGGGCCTGTGTGCTTTTGACTGATGCAACTTACTCCACACCAGGGCCTGTGCTTCTGGCTGAGGCCATGTACACCACTCCACACCAGGGCCTGTTTGCTTTTGACTGACGAAACTTACACCACACCAGTGCCTGTGTGCTTGTGGCTGAGGCTAACTACACCACACCAGGTCCTTTGCAGCTGGCTGAGTTTGACTGCAACACACCAGGGCTTGCGCTTCTGGCTTTGGCCACCTACACCAAACCAGGGCCTGTGCTGCTGGCTAAGGCCAACTACACAAAACTAGTGCCTGTGGCTCTGGCTGAGGCCATCTACACCCCACCAGAGCCTGTTCTGCTGGCTGAGGTCAACTACACCACACCATGGCCTGTGGTTTTGGCTGAGGCCAACTACACCAAACCAGGGCCTGTGCTGGTGGCTAAGGCCAACTACACCACACCAGGGCCTGTGGCTCTGCCTGAGGCCATCTACACCACACCACACCAGGGCCTGTGCTTCTGGCTGAGGCCATGTACACCACTCCACACCAGGGCCTGTTT